>NW_028165702.1:0-20000 GCF_964263955.1 Coregonus lavaretus
TATTTCACTCAATGCAGACCATTCGGCCATGCCAGTTTAGGGAGATAGCATTACTATTAAATGGTGTAGGAATTACGTTACTATAACTATTGAAGTTATGATGATGAGGAGGAATGTTATGGGGGAAAGTAAATCATTTCAAACCTGTCTGTGTGTAAGAAATACACTGCTCAAAAAAATTAAGGGAACACTTAAACAACACATCCTAGATCTGAATGAATGAAATAATCTTATTAAATACTTTTTTCTTTACATAGTTGAATGTGCTGTCAACAAAATCACACCAACATTATCAATGGAAATCAAATGTATCAACCCATGGAGGTCTGGATTTGGAGTCACCCTCAAAATTAAAGTGGAAAACCACACTACAGGCTGATCCAACTTTGATGTAATGTCCTTAAAACAAGTCAAAATGAGGCTCAATAGTGTGTGTGGCCTCCACGTGCCTGTAAGAACTCCCTACAACGCCTGGGCATGCTCCTGATGAGGTGGCGGATAGTCTCCTGAGGGATCTCCTCCCAGACCTGGACTAAAGCATCCGCCAACTCCTGGACAGTCTGTGGTGCAACGTGGCGTTGGTGGATGGAGCGAGACATGATGTCCCAGATGTGCTCAATTGGATTCAGGTCTGGGGAACGGGCGGGCCAGTCCATAGCATCAATGCCTTCCTCTTGCAGGAACTGCTGACACACTCCAGCCACATGAGGTCTAGCATTGTCTTGCATTAGGAGGAACCCAGGGCCAACCGCACCAGCATATGGTCTCACAAGGGGTCTGAGGATCTCATCTCGGTACCTAATGGCAGTCAGGCTACCTCTGGCGAGCACATGGAGGGCTGTGCGGCCCCCCAAAGAAATACCACCCCACACCATGACTGACCCACCGCCAAACCGGTCATGCTGGAGGATGTTGCAGGCAGCAGAACGTTCTCCACGGCGTCTCCAGACTCTGTCACGTCTGTCACGTGCTCAGTGTGAACCTGCTTTCATCTGTGAAGAGCACAGGGCGCCAGTGGCGAATTTGCCAATCTTGGTGTTCTCTGGCAAATGCCAAATGTCCTGCACGGTGTTGGGCTGTAAGCACAACCCCCACCTGTGGACGTCGGGCCCTCATACCACCCTCATGGAGTCTGTTTCTGACCGTTTGAGCAGACACATGCACATTTGTGGCCTGCTGGAGGTCATTTTGCAGGGCTCTGGCAGTGCTCCTCCTGCTCCTCCTTGCACAAAGGCGGAGGTAGCGATCCTGCTGCTGGGTTGTTGCCCTCCTACGGCCTCCTCCACGTCTCCTGATGTACTGGCCTGTCTCCTGGTAGCGCCTCCATGCTCTGGACATTATGCTGACAGACACAGCAAACCTTCTTGCCACAGCTCGCATTGATGTGCCATCCTGGATGAGCTGCACTACCTGAGCCACTTGTGTGGGTTGTAGACTCCGTCTCATGCTACCACTAGAGTGAAAGCACCGCCAGCATTCAAAAGTGACCAAAACATCAGCCAGGAAGCATAGGAACTGAGAAGTGGTCTGTGGTCACCACCTGCAGAACCACTTCTTTATTGGGGGTGTCTTGCTAATTGCCTATAATTTCCACCTGTTGTCTATTCCATTTGCACAACAGCATGTGACATTTATTGTCAATCAGTGTTGCTTCCTAAGTGGAAAGTTTGATTTCACAGAAGTGTGATTGACTTGGAGTTACATTGTGTTGTTTAAGTGTTCCCTTTATTTTTTTGAGCAGTGTATTTTAGTGGAAGTCTGGTATCCTGTTGGAGGGTTAAACACACACACACAGACAGACCGTGGACACACAGATTCCTCCCATCTCTCATGAGAGTTCTTAAGCTAACAGCCTTTTCTCATGTTAAAGGTCATAAGTGGAAAATGGCAGTTAAAAACACTAGCTGTAAGTTATAGATACTAGCTGGGTTTATAGTACACATCAATATGAAATGCTACACCCCAGGTACCACTGAGTATGTGGATGGAGGATGTACAGGTAACTGCCAAAATAAAGGAAACACCAACATAGTGTCTTAATAGGGCGTTGGGCCACCCCGAGCCAGAAAAGCTTCAATGCGCCTTGGCATAGATTCTACAAGTGTCTGGAACTCTATTGGAGGGATGCAACACCATTCTTCCACGAGAAATTCCATCATTTGGTGTTTTGTTTATCTCACAAAAGTGTTAAATTGAGTTGAGTTCTGGTGACTGACACTGACACACACACACACACACACACACACACACACACACACACACACACACACACACACACACACACACACACACACACACACACACACACTTTAAACCCCCCATGCTCCTTTGAGACCACTCGTTCAAAGTCACTGAGATCTCTTCTTCTAGCCATGGTAGCCAAAATAATGAGCGTTTTTATACATGACCCTAAGCATGATGGAATGTTAATTGCTTAATTAACTCAGGGACCACACCTGTGTGGAAGCACCTGCTTTCAATATACTTTGTATCCCTCATTTACTCGTGTTTCCTTTATTTTGGCAGTTACCTGTAGTTCACACAGAGATCCTATAATTCATGTTCAATATGTGATTCTATGGTAGTTAATGATTCATAGCCTATATCAAATGCGGCATATCACATGATGAAGTATCTATATGGTTGTTGTTGTTAACCTCCATGCCATGCAGGAAAGTTAATGTCAGTGTGTGTTCCAAATGGCAACCTATTTTCTACAGTCGTGGTCAATAGTTTTGAGAATGGCACAAATACTAATTTTCACAAAGTCTGCTGCCTCAGTTTTGATGATGGCAATTTGCATATACTCCGGAATGTTATGAAGAGAGATCAGATGAATTGCAATTAATTGCAAAGTCCCTCTTTGCTATGAAAATTAACTTAATCCCCCCAAAAAACATTTCCACTGCATTTCAGCCCTGCCACAAAAGGACCAGCTGCCATCATGTCAGTGATTCTCTCGTTAACACAGGTGAGAGTGTTGACGAGGACAAGGCTGGAGATCACTCTGTCATGCTGATTGAGTTAGAATAACAGACTGGAAGCTTTAAAAGGAGGGTGGTGCTTGAAATCATTATTCTTCCTCTGTTAACCATGGTCACCTGCAAGGAAACACGTGCCGTCATCATTGCTTTGCACAAAAAGGGCTTCACAGGCAAGGATCTTGCTGCTAGTAAGATTGCAGCTAAATCAACCATTTATCGGATCATCAAGAACTTCCAGGAGAGAGGTTCAATTGTTGTGAAGAAGGTGTCAGGGCGCCCAAGTAAGTCCAGCAAGCGCCAGGACCGTCTCCTAAAGTTGATTCAGCTGCGGGATCGGGGCACCACCAGTGCAGAGCTTGCTCAGGAATGGCAGCAGGCAGGTGTGAGTGCATCTGCACGCACAGTGAGGCGAAGACTTTTGGAGGATGGCCTGGTGTCAAGAAGGGCAGCAAAGAAGACACTTTTCTCCAGGAAAAACATCAGGGACAGACTGATATTCTGCAACAGGTACAGGGATTGGACTGCTGAGGACTGGGGTAAAGTCATTTTCTCTGATGAATCCCCTTTCCGATTGTTTGGGGCATCTGGAAAACACTTTGTCCGGAGAAGACAAGGTGAGCGCTACCATCAGTCCTGTGTCATGCCAACAGTAAAGCATCCTGAGACCATTTATGTGTGGGGTTGCTTCTCAGCCAAGGGAGTGGGCTCACTCACAATTTTGCAGAAGAACACATCCTCCGAGAGCAACTTCTCCCAACCATCCAAGAAAAGTTTGGTGACGACCAATGCCTTTTTTTTTGCCATAAGGCAAAAGTGATAACTAAGTGGCTCGGGGAACAAAACATCGACATTTTGGGTCCATGGCCAGGAAACTCCCCAGACCTTAATCCCATTGAGAACTTGTGGTCGATCCTCAAGAGGCGGGTGGACAAACAAAAACCCACAAATTCTGACAAACTCCAAGCATTGATTATGCAAGAATGGGCTGCCATCAGTCAGGATGTGGCCCAGAAGTTAATTGACAGCATGCCAGGGTGGATTGCAGAGGTCTTGAAAAAGAAGGGTCAACACTGCAAATATTGACTCTTTGCATAAACTTAATGTAATGGTCAATAAAATCCTTTGACACTTATGGAATGCTTGTAATTATACTTCAGTATACCATAGTAACATCTGACAAAAATATCTCATAACACTGAAGCAGCGAACTTTGTGAAGACCAATACTACCCATAGGGTTCTGGTCAAAAGCAGTGTGTACTATGTACAGGAAAAGACTGCCATTTGGGATGGAACCAAAGTCTATAAGATGGCCGTTCAGGCTCTTATAGTAAAGAGATCCACCCTTGGTAGCTGCTTCCTTACAGTAAAACCACATGATTTCACATGTGGAAAGTCACATGATTTCATGTGAAATTTCACATGTGAAATCATGTGAAAACGTATTTTTGGAACACATGTTAACACAAGTTTTTTTACATGTTATCACATTAACTTCACATAAGATCACGTGTGATCATATTAAATAAAAAAATGTGTATAGCTGAGGCTGAGGCTGACTGCAGATGCTGAGTCTCAGTGAAAATGTTTGGGCTTTATGGGGGAAGAACTGAGTCAAGTTTTCCATGTGGATGGAGAAAATTGTTTCATAATTGCCATGGAAGGATTTTCCACTTTGAGACAGGATGTGCTAGATTCAATCAGATGCATTTGGTTGTAGTTGGATTGGTTGGGTTAGGTAGTTGATTGGTTATGGATACAACCGCAAATTCATTTTATAGCCATTTTATTTGTACAATTAGCATTTTAGGACAAATAAATGAGAAATTATGTGTTCATAATTTTTGAGGGCCTTCCTCTGACACCGCCTGGTATAGAGGTCCTGGATGGCAGGAAGCTTTGCCCCAGTGATGTACTGGGCCGTACGCACTACCCTCTGTAGTGCCTTGCGGTCGGAGGCCAAGTGCAAAAATATAATTTAAAGTTTTTTTTTATTGATAGATACAGAAAATAAGTGGTTAAGATGGGGAGACAGAGAAGAGAGATAAAGAAAGTAGTGCAGTCAGGATTTGAACCCATGCCTCCAGGGGCAAAACTACTACCTCTAGACCAGGCCCTGTCACCCTGGGCCTTTCTGAACTGTAATGACCATGGCATGTTGACTAAGGGTCCATTTTTATATTGGGCTGCGGGATGATTAAGGACAGTCGCATATATGGAAATTAGAGTTTGGAGCAATCTGACCCGGAAGCAGGGAGGGAATCCTCCAGCGGGGAATCCTCCAATCAGCATTTCTGGAAAACCTAGGAAAGTTACCAGAATTCTGCAACTCTAGTATTGACAGAAGCGCCTCGAGACACAACTCTTTGCAGCTGTCTCAGTGTAAAAGGAGCATTTTCTCTCCATATTGTATGAGTGTGGGATGAAAAAGAATGTGTTATAGCTCCTCAAGCTGTTTACATGATTCTCCCAGCATGGAGCCAACAGGCATCGGTAATGGTTGGGGCGAGGTGGTGGGGGGAGAGGAGGGGGAGACTAGCTCCAATGAAACACCCGGCACACACTAGAGATGTAGATAATAGACTTTATTATCTCCATGGGGACATTTTGTGTGTGTTCCCTCTAACTTTTTTTCAGATGAGTCAAGTGTTTGTCTTAAATTACCTGGACCTAGAGTTTTCCCTGCTCAGGTCATGAGGTCAGGAAGAACACTAGGGAACTCTGGATCTACATGGCCCAATCCGGTTACTGCCTTGTCTCCCAGTTACATCATCAACATATCTGGTGGGCGAATACAGTCCCCTTACACTAGGGTGAGGCATGCCCAAATAACTCAGCAAGTGGGTGGGAGTCAACTGTCAGAATGACTGTATTCTTGATGTCTTATCCAGCCATGTGTTTCAGTCGTATTTCTATTCTGATGTTGTTTTGTGTCCTTTTTTGTGTCCTGCTATTGAGAATCGTATGTAAAAAATAAATAAATAAATATATATATATATATATATATATATATATATATATATATATATATATATATATATATATATAATTAAGTATTTCACTAAGCCATCTTGCCAGGTTTGCAGCTACTGAATATGTAGGAGATAAGGTTGACTTTCGAAAGTTATTTGATGAATATATTTGACAAACATTTGGAATGCATGCTGGCTATTATGTTTCTTTCTCCTGACTTTTCATTTACCCTCAAGCTGACATGAGAGAAAAGCATGTTCACATGTGTGTGCAAACAGGGAAAACCAGTATCAAACCCGTAGTGGGAGAGGAGGGCACTGTACAAGTTGCACACACCCACAGACCCACCAGAGCTGATTCTTCAGAAACCTAATCTCCTTGATGTGGCAGAGTAATAGAACAGTGTTCACTGAGCAGCTGAATACGTTTGTGTCTATTGTGTTTACTAAATCCATTCTAAATCCTGGGCTGCATCCCAAATCAAATCAAATCAAATCAAATTTTATTGGTCACATGCGCAGAATACAACAGGTGCAGACATTACAGTGAAATGCTTACTTACAGCCCTTAACCAACAGTGCATTTATTTTAAACAAAAAAAGTAAAAATAAAACAACAACAAAACAAAAAAAAGTGTTGAGAAAAAAAAGAGCAGAAGTAAAATAAAGTGACAGTAGGGAGGCTATATATACAGGGGGGTACCGTTGCAGAGTCAATGTGCGGGGGCACCGGCTAGTTGAGGTAGTTGAGGTAATATGTACATGTGGGTAGAGTTAAAGTGACTATGCATAAATACTTAACAGAGTAGCAGCAGCGTAAAAAGGATGGGGTGGGGGGGGCAGTGCAAATAGTCCGGGTATCCATGATTAGCTGTTCAGGAGTCTTATGGCTTGGGGGTAGAAGCTGTTGAGAAGTCTTTTGGACCTAGACTTGGCACTCCGGTACCGCTTGCCGTGCGGTAGCAGAGAGAACAGTCTATGACTAGGGTGGCTGGAGTCTTTGACAATTTTGAGGGCCTTCCTCTGACACCGCCTGGTATAGAGGTCCTGGATGGCAGGAAGCTTTGCCCCAGTGATGTACTGGGCCGTACGCACTACCCTCTGTAGTGCCTTGCGGTCGGAGGCCAAGCAGTTGCCATACCAGGCGGTGATGCAACCAGTCAGGATGCTCTCGATGGTGCAGCTGTAGAATTTTTTGAGGATCTGAGGACCCATGCCAAATCTTTTTAGTCTCCTGAGGGGGAATAGGCTTTGTCGTGCCCTCTTCACGACTGTCTTGGTGTGTTTGGACCATGATAGTTCGTTGGTGATGTGGACACCAAGGAACTTGAAGCTCTCAACCTGTTCCACTACAGCCCCGTCGATGAGAATGGGGGCGTGCTCAGTCCTCTTTTTTTTCCTGTAGTCCACAATCATCTCCTTTGTCTTGGTTACGTTGAGGGAGAGGTTGTTGTCCTGGCACCACACGGCCAGATCTCTGACCTCCTCCCTATAGGCTGTCTCATCGTTGTCGGTGATCAGGCCTACCACTGTTGTGTTGTCGGCAAACTTAATGATGGTGTTGGAGTCGTGCCTGGCCATGCAGTCATGGGTGAACAGAGAGTACAGGAGGGGACTGAGCACGCACCCCTGAGGGGCCCCCGTGTTGAGGATCAGTGTGGCAGATGTGTTGTTACCTACCCTTACCACCTGGGGGCGGCCCGTCAGGAAGTCCAGGATCCAGTTACAGAGGGAGGTGTTTAGTCCCAGAATCCTTAGCTTAGTGATGAGCTTAGAGGGCACTATGGTGTTGAACACTGAGCTGTAGTCAATGAATAGCATTCTCACGTAGGTGTTCCTCTTGTCCAGGTGGGAAAGGGCAGTGTGGAGTGCAATAGAGATTGCATCATCTGTGGATCTGTTGGGGCGGTATGCAAATTGGAGTGGGTCTAGGGTTTCTGGGATAATGCTGTTGATGTGAGCCATGACCAGCCTTTCAAAGCACTTCATGGCTACAGACGTCAGTGCTACGGGTCGGTAGTCATTTAGGCAGGTTATCTTAGAGTCCTTGGGCACGGGGACTATGGTGGTCTGCTTGAAACATGTTGGTATTACAGACTCAGTCAGGGACATGTTGAAAATGTCAGTGAAGACACTTGCCAGTTGGTCAGCACATGCTCGGAGTACACGTCCTGGTAATCCGTCTGGCCCTGCGGCCTTGTGAATGTTGACCTGCTTAAAAGTCTTACTCACATCGGCTACGGAGAGCGTGATCACATAGTCATCCGGAACAGCTGGTGCTCTCATGCATGCTTCAGTGTTGCTTGCCTCGAAGCGAGCATAGAAGTGGTTTAGCTCGTCTGGTAGGCTTGTGTCACCCTATTCCCTACATAGTGCACTACTTTTGAGCAGAGCCCTATGTATTCACTCTTAGAAAAAAAAAGTTCCAAAAGGGTTATTTGCGGAAGGATAGGGTTCTACCAATAACTATTTTGATCTCAAGAACCCTTTATGGAAGATAAGGGTTATTTGTAAGGCAAGGGGTTCTACCTAGAACCTTTAACATCCTAAGAACCGTTTTTGGAAGAAAGGGTCCTATGATGATTCTTTGGAAGGCAAGAAGGATTCTTTGGAAGGCAAGAAGGGTTCTACATATAACCATATATAATATTTCCCAGCATGCTCTATTGCAGGGAGATTTTCAGAATTGTTTGTTTTTACATGTACATTGATTGGTTGATTAATTTGATGCTACACAAAGATAAAAACATACAGTTCTCTAAACTAATCCAATCTGTTAGTAGTTGGACTTCTTGCACCATTAGTGAGATGGTTGTTCCAGTTTAGATGATGGAGGTAGTCTCAGTATTCAATCTGCCTTACCCTGGCAGTCACTCTGAATGCAGGTTGCAGGTGATTAACAATGCCAGGTGATTAACAACCAGAAGCCATGGATTACAGGCAACATCCGCACTGAGCTAAAGGGTAGAGCTGCCGCTTTCAAGGAGCAGGACTCTAACCTGGACGCTTATAAGAAATCCCGCTATGCCCTCCGACGAACCATCAAACAGGCAAAGCGTCAATACAGGACAAAGATTTAATTATACTACACGGGCTCCGACGCTCATCGGATGTGGCAGGCCTTGCAAACTATTACAGACTACAAAGGGAAGCACAGCCACGAGCTGCCCAGTAACACGAGCCTACCAGATGAGCTAAATTAATTATATGCTCGCTTCGAGGCAAGCAACACTGAAGCATGCATGAGAGCATCAGCTGTTCCGGATGACTGTATGATCACGCTCTCCGTAGCCGATGTGAGTAAGACCTTTAAACAGGTCAACATTCACAAGGCCGCAGGGCCAGATGGATTACCAGGACGTGTACTCCGAGCATGCGCTGACCAACTGGCAAGTGTCTTCACTGACATTTTCAACATGTCCCTGACTGAGTCTGTAATACCAACATGTTTCAAGCAGACCACCATAGTCCCTGTGCCCAAGAACACTAAGGTAACCTGCCTAAATGACTACAGACCTGTAGCACTCACGTCCGTAGCCATGAAGTGCTTTGAAAGGCTGGTCATGGCTCACATCAACACCATTATCCCAGAAACCCTAGACCCACTCCAATTTGCCCAAACAGATCCACAGATGATGCAATCTCTATTGCACTCCACACTGCCATTTCCCACCTGGACAAAAGGAACACCTACGTGAGAATGCTATTAATTGACTACAGCTCAACGTTCAACACCATAGTGCCCTCAAAGCTCATCACTAAGCTAAGGACACTGGGACTAAACACCTCTCTCTGCAACTGGATCCTGGACTTCCTGACGGGCAGCCCCCAGGTGGTAAGGGTAGGTAAAAACACATCCGCCACGCTTATCCTCAACACGGGGGCCCATAAGGGGTGCGTGCTCAGTCCTCTCCTGTACTCCCTGTTAACCCATGACTGCATGGCCAAGCACGACTCCAACACCATCATTAAGTTTGTCGACGACACAACAGTTGTAGGCCTGATCACCGACAACGATGAGACAGCCTATAGGGAGGAGGTCAGAGACCTGGCCGTGTGGTGCCAGGATAACAACCTATCCCTCAACGTGACCAAGACAAAGGAGATGATTGTGGACTACAGGAAAAGGAGGACCGAGCACGCCCCCATTCTCATCGACGGTGCTCTAGTGGAGCAGGCTGAGAGCTTCAAGTTCCTTGGTGTCCACATCACCAACAAACTATCATGGTCCAAACACACCAAGACAGTCGTGAAGAGGGCACGACAAAGCTTATTCCCCCTCAGGAGACTGAAAAGATTTTGCATGGGTCCTCAGATCCTCAAAAGGTTCTACAGCTGCACCATCGAGAGCATCCTAACTGGTTGCATCACTGCCTGGAATAGCAACTTCTCGGCCTCCGACTGCAAGGCACTACAGAGGGTAGTGCGTACGGCCCAGTACATCACTGGGGCCAAGCTTCCTGCCATCCAGGACCTCTATACCAGGCGGTGTCAGAAGAAGGCCCAAAAAATTGTCTAAGACTCCATCACCCTAGTCATAGACTGTTTTCTCTGCTACCGCACGGCAAGCGATACCGGAGCGCCAAGTCTATGTCCAAAAGGCTTCTTAACAGCCTCTACCCCCAAGCCATAAGACTCATGAACTGCTCATCAAATGGCTACCTGGACTATTTGCATTGTAAGTAAGCATTTCACTATAAGGTGTTTTATTCGGCGCATGTGACAAATATAATTTGATTTGATTTGCAAAGGGTTCTACCCAGCACCAAAAAGGGTTTGCCCTCCCCTCTCTCTGTCTGTCTATATAGCTGAGGGCAATGGTGTGATCATTGTGGTCATCATCCTCTGTATCCTTCTGCTGGCAGTGTGCTCTATTTCCTCCACAACAAGGCCGCTCTGGCAAGCAGGAGATGTGAGCATTGCACTTTAACAACTGGTCTAGGGCTAGGTTTTGTGTCTAGTTCTATAAGGTGGGTGCTACACATTGGTTCCTGCCTGAACAACAACAGCGCTATATGTCAGGGAGAGAGTGGGGATAATTATAAATGCGAGCTGTATTTCATACAAATGTGATCAAAGCATCAAGACAATAACAATCATCACATGACAACGTAATAAGCCAGTTATTATCACCTTGACCAGTTTAGCAGTTATATTATGCCATTGTAATTAAACTGACATACTTACAGTTTACTTACAATACTAACAGTTTTGATGGACATGTTTTGGGAGTGAAAGTCCCAGTGGAAGTCCCCCATTGTGTGTGTGTGTGTGTGTCATGAGTTCAATCACATGTGGTCTGCTGGGAAATAGCATGAGCCTCCCCTCCTAATCTCTTTAGTCCCGTGTAGCTCAGTTGGTAGAGCATGCAATGCCAGTGTTGTGGGTTCGATTCCCACGGGGGGCCAGTATGAAAAAAAAAATATGTATGCACTCACGTAACTGTAAGTCGCTCTGGATTAGAGCGTCTGCTAAATGACTAAAATGTTAAATGTGGTGCTGCACTCTTCTGGCTGCTGTTCCAACCAATATGCTGCTGCTTTCAGGCTTGGCCAAGAGGCGTCTCTCTCTCTCGGAAGCCAGGCAGTGAACTAAAAGTCAATATTCCATAAAGAGACTAACAGACTCTTATATACATGAGAACGTGCTGCGTTTTCTCTCTCTCTCTCTCTCTCTCTCTCTCTCTCCCTTTACAGGGCCAAGGGCTATGTTCATCTGTCTGATAAGCAGTTGTCCAATAAAGACGAACAAGACAAATACCCAGTGATAAAACAATCTGTTCTGCTAGCAGACAAAATATTAGACAAGACTGTCTTTTACTCCTGAGCCCCTGAAGAAAAGAAAATATTTTGTTTCCCACTGAATTTACAGGGACTTACTCTTTGTGGAAAGATCGATATGCTATATATTTTTTTACCTTTATTTAACTAGGCAAGTCAGTTAAGAACAAATTCTTATTTACAATGACGGCCTACACCAGCCAAACCCGGATGACACTGGGCCAATTGTGCGCCGCCCTATGGGACTCCCAATCACGGCCGGTGGTGATACAGCCTGGAATCAAACCAGGGGGTCTGTAGTGATGCCTCAAGCACTGAGATGCAGTGCCTTAGACCGCTGTGCCACTCGGGAGCCCAATGCATTTACTCCTTTTGTACTAAATGTAAGGGGCAAATAGGCCAACGTTAATCCAGATGCTTGTATTGTAGAACATTGTCTACCCTATCCTGTTTGTGCTTGATGTCCATAAATGTGTATCTAGACTACATAGGAGGAGTAAGCCATAAGGCCACTGGGGGGCCTCAGAGACAGTCCATGGGAAGAGTCTGCTGGACTGCCTCCAATATACAGAATGTTATACAGAGCCTGTCACCTTGCATAGTTCAAATACTATTTGAAATCTTGCAAATACTTTAAGTGTTTTCTTTAGCATGTCTGGAGTTCCACACTCCAGGTCCGGAATATTATTTTGGTCAATAAAGCCAGGTAAGCTCAATCAAGCATAGATAAAGTATTTGAAATTACTTGAAATAGTATTTGAAAATAATGCCTGCCATAACACACTCCATGTCCCCCTCCAATCACACAAGGGGTCCTTCAGGGCTCTATTCTGGCTCTATATACAGTGGCGTCCAGGATTATTGGATCCCTTGATAAAGATGAGCCAAAAATACTGTGTAAAATAAATAATACAAATACTGAGCTATACTCTATGCAAACATTTACAAAAAAATTAAATTACTTTATATTAATACAATTGCTCAGAGAAATAAATTTTGTTTAACAAGTTATACAAAAAAATAGAAATAAGAAAGGGGTAAGAATTATTGGCACCCCTGTTTTCAATACTTTCAGGAATGCCAATCTCATCTGTTTCTAACTACAGAAACTATTTCAGAACAATCTGAGATGGTGGGTGTCATGGCTTGCTAAAATAACATGGAACGACTCTTAAGATTAATAGTCTTAGGGGCCGTCTGGAGGCTCCATTCATCCTCTAGTTTGCATCTCAAATGGCACCCTATTCCCTAGATAGTGCACTACATTTGACCAGAGCCTGTTAAAAAGTAGTGCATTAAATAGGGAATAGTGACCATTTGGGACGCAGTCCTAGTGTCTGCCATATCGTTCAGCTACAGACAATATGTCTATGGAACATACAATATAAAAAACCAAATAGCTTAACATTGTTCTCTGTTTATGACAACATCCAGACCGGCCGTAATGCCCCCTAAAAAAATGGCCGTTGTGCCCTTGGGTTGAATATAATAATTATAATTCCTTTCTCCCGGCTGCGTGCTCCGAAGCAACTCTCACTCACATGGCTCTCTCAGATATCTCAAGTCTTATTAGCCAATGCCCGTCACGTGATTGGGTCCTTCTCTCAATCATCTCGGGTCCTTCTCACAGGCTAAAAGTGAATACAGACACATCGGGGACGCAACTGCGCGCATCTTTATCGAATTCCGAGGTGCATATTGAAGATGTTGGAAGAACTGTCCACATTTACTTTTCGGAACGTTTAGCTTAAAATGTTGATAAACTGTTTGGCTATTTCTTCACATTATAACTGCAGCTATGCGCACACGGCAGTAGGCTATAAGCACAAATGTTCCAAAATGCAATCAATTAGAGGGAAAAAAACACTCTCAAAAGTGACCACAAATGCGGTTATGCATTTAATGCTTTATTATAAAGGTGCATTTTTATGGTGAAAATTATCTTCCCCAAACTTGAAACACGCGCCGCCTATGTATGCCAGTTAGGCTCTACACTGGTTGTAAAGCAGATGAATGTGCTTCATTTCTTTGGCTACTTTAGCTTATCAAAACATATAGGCCTATGTGCTAGGCTCCATGTGCGACTATGATTTGAAAAAATCACTAAGAAAATGTAGGTGTTCCAAAGGTCTGCATCAATGGCTTGTAGGCTATGCGTGGAAGCCAGGAGATGCTAAATGTGTTTATGTTAATTTACAGTAAATTACCGTGAGACATGCAGTTATTTGCTTGACAATCACCGGCCGACAAAATGTCATAACCGCCACAGCCCTACCCACAGTTGTGTCAATTTTGCTGGATGTCCTTTGGGTGGTGGACCATTCTTGATACACAGGAAACTGTTGAGCGTGAAAAGCCCAGCAGCATTGCGGTTCTTGACACATTCAAACTGGTGTGCCTGGCACGTACTACCATACCCCATTTAAAGGCACTTACATTTTTTTGTCTTGCCCATTCACCCTCTGAATGGCACACATACACAATCCATGTCTCAATTGTCTCAAGGCTTGAAAATAATTATTTAACCTGTCTCCTCCCCTTCATCTACACTGATTGAAGTGGATTTAACAAGTGACATCAATAAGGGATCATAGCTTTCACTTGAATTCACCTGGTCAATGTATGTCATGGAAAGAGCAGGGGTTCTTAATGTTTTGTACACTCAGTGTATATCCCAGACAAGATTAAAGAGTGGGACAAAGTGAATATAGGTCAGTGCGTAGCAGTTTGTATGGATTTGAGTGGTTACATATAATAGATGTTGACAAAATAGCTGCGAGACAGAGAGGGAGACTGTTGCTGTACTCCCAGGTAAGGCCCTTGACTCCGGTACCACTAAAGGCCCCAGTATTCAGTCAGGCATCTTGAAGAAGATGCGTGTTACCATCCAGGCCCTTGTTACAGCATGCAGTGGCCTGAAAGGGAGATGACAAATGCATTATGTACCTTTCATCACCAAAGCCATGTTAGCATTCACTGCACATGTTGCTGAACAATTCAACCCTTTTGTTAGTGTCATTGATATTTAGAAATTCTCATACAATATTCAGTTCATAAGCATTGACTGTAATACCTCTAGGGTCCTGGGGTGAAAGACTGCTGTGCAAGTTATTGGGCAACAGCTTTCTTCCCGGGCCCTTATTAACAAAGTGTCATCAGAGTAGGAATAGGGATCTAGGACCAGCTCTCCCTTGTCAATGTAATCATATTCATTTTGATTAAAAAGGTAAAACTGATCCAAAATCTGTACTTCTACTCTGAGATGCTTTGTGAATACGGGCCCACCACCTGAAATTTCACCCAAAACATGAAAAACTGTTAGCCTAGTAGTAACTTTAGCTAACTAATGAAGCACTCATGTAAATGTGCACAGGCCTATTCCGCCAAATTATACAAAATAAACACAGCTTATTTGCAGTGAAATCGAGCACATGCCAACTTTTTCAGCCACCGATGCATCATTAAACAGGCAGGGGAGAGAAGTAGTTTGGCAAAAAGTGTTAAAAGTCAGTAACTAATCTTTAAAGTATAGCTACACTTACGGAAAAATCACATGACTTCACTTGTGGAAATTCACACGATTTCACGGGACATTTCCATGTTTTGCACATTTGAAATCATGTGAAACCATGTGTTTTTGGAACACTTCACGTGATGATATTTCACATGTGGATTTTCACGTGATCACATAAACTTTGACATGTGGATTCAAATGTTCACATGTGAAAGATCATTGTACCTGAAATTCAGAGGTTTTTTAAATCCCAGGTTGAAATCCCAGGTTTTCCTGAACAGCGATAACACATGGAATTGCACATTTGAAAACGTGATCACGTGAAGTGTTCCAAAAACACATGTTTCACGTGTGAAATCATGTGATTTTCCACATGTGAAATCATGTGGTTCAACATGAATCTACACTGTTAATGAAAAATGCACAATAACCTCGTCACAGTGCAGCTCATTACTGACACATTATCTTACAAAGTTTGCAGGACAGTGTCAAAGGAGGTGCTCTACTTGCATTGCATGACCATCAAACACTTAAACTGCTACAACACTTCACAGACAGTTGACACAAATACACATATATTTGACCACGTCCCCAAATATGCTAATGAGCCCCACCAGTACATTGTCCCCACCTATCAAAGCACAGTGATGATCATACCTTATATTTTAAATATTGGGTAGAAAAATGTCCCATTATACCTACAAGGTACCATGTGATTTCATATGTGTATCTGTAAAGTGTACCTTTGACTTTTTGTACCCCAGGTACACTGTAGGGTAACCTAACCATACCCTTATTTTTTGAGTGTGTTAATACGTGTTCCAAGCAATTAGTATGGACCTGGTGCCCCTGCTGAAACATTGATGCACTCCCAACCAAGAGATTTCAAGTTCAAATCCACAAAGAATTAATGTATGTGCTACGTCAAGTGTCCTTGAGCGCTGCTAGTTTTACGTTGATGTTACGTTGGTGGTGATAAGTGGACAATTATTTGCTCGATTCTGGGCAGGTGTTAGGGAAGTGCAGAAATGCATTCTTTCCAATAAGTCTGTGGCAATATCTCTGTCATGCCCACCGATCTGGTGGTGTAGATGCACTGTAGCATGACATTTCAGGTTGTTGGCGACTAAGAGGTTATCAGTTCAAATCCAATTTAAGTCCCAATTGTGGTCACATTACAAGATTTTACAGTAATTGAAATCAGAATATATTAGCATACTGTCATTTTATAGAAATAACACCTTTAAGTTGTTGTATATATTTACTTCAACATTTTTATTGCAACTTTAGACAAAGTGCAGAAATGTATTCTTGCCAATCTCCTTTATTTGCACTGACCTGGTGGCACAGCAGGAACTTCAGGTAGCTACCAAGTTCAAATCCCAGGTGAGGTTGAGACCCAGGCAGCATACTGACTTTTAACATATCAATATTTGCGCATAAAACCGTTTCCACCCAAATGTCTTGCATAATACATTTTACCGACACAAAAAGATCTCACGTTTTCCAGCATATTTTGATTTGTCGACATTTGGAAAGTTCTGTTTCCATCAGGCCTGTCATGACATTTTTTTATCTGACATACTTTACTCACATAAAAAGGTTGGATGGAAAACTGGTTAATTAGGCTTATCAAAGTAAAATATTCTAAATTACATTTGACACCTGGGTTTTCACATGTGCTCAAATGTTGTCACGTGTAATTTCATGTTATCACATGTTGAAATTTAGAATCCCCATTAATTTCACGAGATCATGTTGTCACGTGTAGTTTTATGTTATCACGTTGCTGTGATCACGTGAGATCACACAAAATCACGTGTTCACATGTGAAATTCATGTGGTTTTTCTGTAAGGGTAGCAATATAGTTGTTATTTTCTAGAAACCTAGCTACAGTCCACTTAGCTACTGTACCCTAGCTAGCTAAGGTGAACTCAGAGACTGATCGTGTAAGTTAGGTAATGTTAGCTAGCTTTCCCCCAGCAGTTTCAATCTAGCTAGCTGCAGTAGTATATTTCTGTTATCAACTTTATTAATCAGATGGAAAGCTTCCCCTCGCATAAGGGGATAAACATATTTTTTTTGGTATTGCCATCTACAAGTGGTGTAGATTCTATTTTTATTGGCAAATTTTACTTGCAACATAGCCTTTAATATATTTTTTTAATGTACTATTATGAAGTCTGTAATTAAATATTGATTATTTTCTGGGTACTATTACTGTTTCCATGACGATTCCACTTTTACTGTAGCCCCAGGGCATGCAGCAGCCACATAGACAGCAGAGCAACTGAAAAAACATCATCTATTCTATATGACAAAAATCTTAATAATACAGTCAAACGTAGGAAACATGTTTGTTTGTGTGTGTGTGTATGCTTGTGCATGCTATGTTTTCTTTGTGCGTTACTCAGAAACAGGAAGCAGTGAAGGGGGAGGTGTATTGTCATCCATCATGACTCATGGTTTTGTCTGTCTGGGCTGGGGTAACTCTGGGCTGGAATGTGAGAGAAACTACCCCCTAGGGCTGTGAAAACAATGCTTGGCTACCCAAACTCCTTGCTCCGGCCAAACAAGTCTGGATTTGAGCACCATCCCAACGATTTCAAGAACACAAACACATTCTAACTGTTCTGATTGGTCCCAGAAACCGATGGGTTGGGACAGAGCCAGAACACAAGTGGGTAAAGTGGCATTTTGAAAATTCGTCATTGGCTTTGATACTCTGATTGGTTAGAGATGATCCAATCGCTGATGACTTTGTTTTGTATAACACCCCTCATTTTGACATCACCACAAACGACTTCAACGACGGCAGTTTCAGACGGAAGTATGTAGCGAACATAGAGCAGTGGAAGAATTCAGTTTGAGTCATCAGCCAAGTGAAAACACACAAGACCCTGCCTAGCTTTATCTTCATGTCCCTTACACACACACACACACACACACACACACACACACACACACACACACACACACACACACACACACACACACACACACACACACACACACACACACACACACACACACACACACACACACACACATACACACACACACAAACCCCCTGTCCTCCCCCCTGCGCCTTAAACCAGATTGCTTGGAAGGGCAATGTCCTCCAGTCTTTCTCTGGTTCATCCTGTTATGACTCTCTTGGGAAATGGTCAGTAATAATATTTTAAAAGTGCAATGTAAAGGTTTAAGTACACCTTTGTGTATTTTGGAGATCCCCCATTTAGATTTCATGATGGATCTGACTGGAAATGCCTCATAAAGTAGCCGTAATCTAAACTGACTCAAGACACTATCTTCACTGACCACTTAGACCAAGTTAATAAATAACTAGCTTGATGAGTTCATTTCACCTGGATCAAAGCCAACTTCAAGATTTGTGAGATGGGAGGCCTGTGTAGCCTTCTTTTGTTGTGGTATGCTGTATAGCCCAATAGCATTTAAATTAAGTTTTTCACATATTTCTGAACTTCACAATAATACAATAGTAGGCCTTTGTATCAATACTACCTCAAAGAAATGGATTCCACTTAGAACTGATGCAATGTTCCTGCCCTTCTCTGAGTATAACATTAAAAGAGCCCAGTCTGGCATTGAGCCCATCCCCTATAGAGCCAATTATTATTCAGGTGCCCCAGTCCTGCTCCTAATAACACTCTAGAGAGGGAATTACTACTTAATTACACAAATACCACAGAAGCACTCAGACCCTCCTTAGCAACCCCCCTCCCCCCTCCTCCCCTACTAAAACCTCGGAGTAACCTCCAACTCCCTCCTCACATGAGTGATTTTGACCAAGCCAAGGTGAGAGACAATGACATCTCTTTTAATGTATTGTAGTGAATGTGACCCCATTCTGGATAGCCAAAAGTATAGGGTGCCAGTCACACACACTTCATATGAAACGAATGGGGTGGTAAGAGCAGCACAATGCACACAACACTAAATGCTTTACCAAGCTAGCTATCTAGCAAGATGAATAAATCATTTATTTCACTTTCCATTATCCCATACTGCCAGTTCCAGTTCGCTTGCTAGCTAACGTTAGCTAACGCTGACGCTCGACAGCTAACTCCACTGACGCTCGACAGCTAACAGGCAGCAGCTTAATTAAAAAACAAATCCATTGTGATTTAATTATAATGTTGCTAGCTATGCTAGTTATCTAAATAAGGGATTACTACAATTTCTAACCAGCTAGCAACAACATTAGCGCAGCTTTCTAGTTACAGTGCCTTCAGAAAGTATTCACATCCCTTGAACCTTTTTGTTTTGTTTTTGTTGTGTTACAGACTTAATTTAAAATGGATTAAATTGCATTTTTTTGTCACTGGCCTACACACAATACCCAATTTTCGCAATTTTTACAAATTAATACAACATGAAAAGCTGGAATGTCTTGAGTCAATAAGTATTCAACAACTCACATAATATGTTGCATGGACTCACTCTGTGTGCAATAATAGTGTTTAACATTTTTTTATGACTACCTCATCTCTGTACCCCACACATACAATTATCTGTAAGGTCTTAACATCTTTATTGAATTAATTTTAAATTCAGGCTGTAACACAACAAAATGGAAAAAGTCAAGGGGTGTGAATACTTTCTGAACGCACTGCTTTGGGCATTGGTTCACTGCAGCCCATATAAGTGAGTCTGTGTTTATGTTTATTTCTATATTTACAGTATGGAGTGTGTATCAGAGTTTGTGTACTACGTCTTAGCCAAAGGC
>NW_028165702.1:25000-33010 GCF_964263955.1 Coregonus lavaretus
CTCTCTCTCCCGCTCTCTCTCTCTCTCTCTCTCTCTCTCTCTCTCTCCCGCTCTCTCTCTCTCTCTCCCGCTCTCTCTCTCTCTCTCTCTCTCTCTCTCTCTCTCTATCGACGGGTGTTCTGTTTGTGCTCGCCAGAGCACTGTAACAGTTACACACTGAGCATCAGCAAAGCAGTGGAAGAGCAAAGAAGAGGAAACCGAAAAGAGAAGAGCAGAGAAAACGGGAGTACGGAAGATTAAAGAAAAGGAGGAGGGGATGAGAAGAGTGTGAGAGCGGGCGATAGAGAGGGAAAGAGTGGGTTACAGAGCTGAAATGCGCTGACATTAAGGACCTGGCTGCTTATAAATGCGTTTGGCCCAGCACCTCCTGCCGAGCCACAGGTTTGAGCGCACACACACAGCTCTGTTTGCTTTGGAGGATAAGCCCAGGAGGCCCCGTCAGGAGAAGAGTACACCTTCAAGGGAGCTGTTAACTCATCCCGCCCCCCTCTCTCTCTCTCCTCCTTCTCCTCTCCTGCCTTCCCAAAAGTACCCTCCTCCCTCTGGCTGCCCAACCCAGCCTACCTGCTCCAGTCAGGACTCGCAGAGCCGAGTGGGAGACACACACACCGAGAAGCTGGAATACTCTACTGTTTACCACGGACCTGGCACTGACAGAGGCTAAGAGAGACAGAAAGACTGAGAGTCCCAGAGACCCAGCCTTCCACTGACTTCCACCAGGATGTCTAAAGCTTCACGGCTGGCTCGACCCTCCTCCGCCGGGGCAGGCTCCAAGCTGTCGTCCTCCCGTAAGGAGGCTCCTGGAGAGGCCCGAGCCCGGGTGGTGAGTGTGGGGGAGAAGCTGATGAGGGCCGGCAGCGACGGGACCCTGACCAAGCAGAGGGCCCTGGCTGCAGCCGCCCCACCTGCACAGCAACAGGCAGACAAACAGCAGCCCCAGATGCAGACTCAGACCCAGAGCCAAAGCCAGGCACAGACTGGGGACATGGTGGCCCAACCCAAGAGCAGAATCAGCCCGCCTAAAGCGTCAGCCCTCCCACAGGGCTCTATGCACAGTAAGTACTGGACTACAGTCATGTTGCTTTTTCACTGTGACACCGGTGTTACCCTGGTGTATACACCCTAGTGTTAAACCAGGGAAATTGCTGTATTTTCATAGCCAGGGCTGACCCCAAGGACAGCAGAATCACCAACCTCAGTCTTACACACAGAGACATTCATGTGGCCATGTGCTTATGAGCATCTCTTTTATTCTGTGGAGTTTACTTGGTAGTAACACTTGTACTGTAGTGCACAGGAGGCTGCTGATGGGAGGACGGCTCATAATAATGGCTGTAACGGAGCGAATGGTATGGCATCAAACACATAGAAACCATGTGTTTGATGTATTTGTTTTGCCCTGTGTGTGGTCGGCTACAGGGGATCAGTCTGTTATCTGTTTGTTATGTGTGTATCGGTCAGACCGGTGTGTTGTGGGATTAGATCTACCTATCAGGGCTCCGCTTCCTGTCCTGTTCATCAGTCAGACTTTTGTGTTGTGTTGTGTATGGTCCATGATAGGGTTGTTGTCACGATATCAGTATTCCAATACTCAGAAGTATCATGACAAGCAAACAAAACATGAAGCAGACTTAATTTCTTGTTTCTTGAGGAAAACAGTCCTAATGTTGGAAACATAGAAACACATTTTGTCACATTTGTTTATTTTCCAAACTTTAGCACATACAATTTTACCAGTTTTTTAAAGAATTTTCCTTTTTGCCGTTGGAAAATGTAGCATTGTAGGATCGTGATACTGGTATTGTGATTGACAACCCTATTCCAGCATTAGATCGTCCTATCAGCGCTCTGCTTCCATGCCTGGGAGTAGAAGGCATTCCTCACCTGATCACATGACTGGATCCCCCGTCACATTGTTGTTTTCCCAATCCCATCTCCGTGGGGTGCGGATTATGGATGGGAGCAGGGGGTCTGTCACTCACCTTTGACCCCATCATCACATTCCCTCACCCTAGTGAGCTTAGATTAAACACAGTAGGAGAGTTGATGGCTGTGTCCCAAAAGATGGCCTATTATCTTTATAATGCACTACTATTTCCCGGCCCTGGTCAAAAGTAGTGCACTAAATGGGGAATAGTGGTCATTTGGTATGCACTCTAAACCTACCCTAGGATTTGCAGTGTCATTATCTTGAAGTATTTGGTGAGTACCGGTATCTTGTATCATGTAAACACTTATGTGTTTTCGTTATAGAGATACTTCAGGATTTTGGCAATGAAGTCCTTTATCTACTTCCCCAGAGTCAGATGAACTCATGGATACCATTTTGATGTCTCTGTGTGCAGCTTGAAGGAAGTTGCTAACTAGCGTTAGCGCAATGACTGGAAGTCTATGGTAACTGTTAGCATTGGCTCGCAAAACTACCTCTAACTTCCTTCATACTGAATGCAGTGACAAAATAAATGGTATTCATGAGTTAATTTAACTCTGGGGAAGTAGATAAAGAGCTTCATTGCCACAATCCTAAACTATCTATCCCCTCTCTCAATCAAGATGTTCACTGCCAATTACACACACACACACACACACACACAATCACACACTCACTTACACACATACACATTCAGAGGGGTGTCAAATCAATTCAAATGTTTTGTGTCACATGCTTCGTAAACAGGTGTAGACTAACAGTGAAATGCTTATTTACGGGCCCTTCCCAATAATCCAGACAGAAAAAAAGTGAATAGGCAACAGGATAGATAATAAACAGTAGCAGCAGCGTATGTGATGAGTCAAAAGGGGTGAATGCAGCTATTCCGGATAGCTATTTGGTTAAATATTTAGCAGTCTTATGGCTCGGTGGTAGAAGCTGTTCAGGGTCCTGTTGGTTCCAGACTTGGTGCATCGGTACCGTTTGCCATGCAAGTCTATGACTTGGGTGGCTGGAGTCTTTGACAGTTTTTAGGGCCTCCCTCTGACACCGTCTGGTATAGAGGTCCTGGATGGCAGGGAGCTCAGCCCCAGTGATGTACTGGGCCGTACGCACTACCCTCTGTAGCGCCTTCCAGTCTGATGCCAAGCAGTTGCCATACAAAGCAATGATGCAGTCAGTCAAGATGCTCTCAATGGTGCAGCTGTATAACTTTTTGAGGATCTGAGGGCCCATGCCAAATCTTTTCAACCTCCTGAGGGGGAAGAGGCATTGTCGCGCCTTCTTCACGACTGTGTTGGTGTGTGTGGACCATGTTAATTCCTTAGTGATGTGGACACCGAGGAACTTGAAGCTCTCGACCCGCTCCACAACTGCCCCGTCGATGTGAATACCATTCATCCTGGTGTCAGGTCTGAGTTATGTGTTTCTTGTCTAACTCAGAGACAGTCAGTTGGGGGGAGGGGAGACAGGGGAGACAGACAGGGTTTCGGCAGGGGGGAGGGCGGTGGGAGGAGAGAGGGGAGCTGTGGGTGTGATTCAAACTTTCGGGTGACAGAAGGAGGTCAGGAATGTGAGCAGGGCATGCTGGGAAGTCTGCAGGTCTGGAGCCCTGTGTGTGTGTGTGTGTGTGTGTGTGTGTGTGTGTGTGTGTCGGTTGTTCTTCCCTGCAGTAAAAAGTCAGGTTGTGGGTTATGAGGGACAGATCTATACTGGAAACCAGATGTCTCCCAGTCTGTGGCTCTGTGTGTCTCCAACCTCTTCACACAAACAAACCACTGGCCAGGAGGACTCCTGCCCCTCCTATGCACGCGTGCACACACACACACACACACACACACACACACACACATATACACACACACACACACGTCTTCTCTGTCTCTGTGTCTTTTTCTCTCTCTTTACTTATCTATCTATCTGTCTATCTGTCTGTCTGTCTGTCTGTCTGTCTGTCTGTCTGTCTGTCTGTCTGTCTGTCTGTGTCTGCTCTCTCTCCCTCTCTCTCCTCTCTCTCTCTCTCTCTCTCTCTCTCGCTCCCCTCTCTCTCTCCCTCTCTCTCTCTCTCTCTCTCTCTCTCTCCTCTCTCTCTCTCTCTCTCTCTCTCTCTCTCTCTCTCTCTTCCCCTCTTTCTTTCTATACCTTACTTTCACGTTTCTACTGCAGTATGCACAGAGTTTCTACCCACTGCTATTCTTAACTGAATAATGACTTTACTCCATGCGACCGCCCCACACACATACCCTCTCTCTCAAAATACTTTCAAACAGAATACATGATCTGTGTATTGTGCAGATGGCGGCTTGGAGGAGTCAGCTCAATGTTTCTCTATGTGAGTCGGAGTGATGATGACAGAAACAGAACTCTATCCACATTTCCTGCTGAGGCCTGAATCTTAGAAGCAGCTCCCCATACAAACGCTGTAAATATTCAATTTGTAGAGCTATTTTTTTGTGATTTTGTTGTTTGTCTAAAGCCCTCATTCACTATCTGACTGTCTTTATTTGGAAGTTACTTCAATGATTCTGCAATTTTCTCTGACCAAATACATAGTGGCACTGGCATCATCGTAACCTCATATTTTTCACTTAATTTAAACCTTTATAGGAAAATAGGAAATAGGCTTCTGCCCTGTGGGCCATTCTGGCTCGGACAAGGCTAACTTATCATAACCTTATATGTTTCACCTCACCTTTATGAACAGAGATTACCTATACAGGTTCATAGGTCAAGCTCAGGTCCCATTTAAGGCCAGGCATGGGCCATGACCATTGTGCGTCCCCAATGGCACCCTATCCCCTATATAGTGCCCTGGTCAAAATTAGTGCATTATATAGGGAATAGGGTGCCATTTGGGACACAGCCTATGGCTGCAGTCGAGGCACGGAGGTCGGTCTAGCGCTGATGATTGCGTGGCTGGGGCCGGATGATAAGCGTGTGTGACAGGTGACATTTCCAGCATCTGTTAAGTCTTCAGAGTTGACGTAGGCCACAGGGCCACAGGGCCAGGACTTTCACTGAAGCTGAAATAAAAGCCTCTGATTTGCCCTTAAAGATCTCAGCTGCCTCCCGAGTGGCGCAACGGTCTAAGGCATTGCAGTGCTAGAGGCGTCACTACAGACCCAGGTTCGATCCTGGGCTGCATCTCAACCGGCCGTGAACGGGAGTCCCATAGGGCGGCACACAATTGGCCCAGCGTCGTCCTGGTTAGGAGAGGGTTTGGTCGGTGGGGCTTTACTTGGCTCATCGCGCTCTAGTGACTCCTTGTGGTGGGCCGGGCACCTGCAGGCTGACCTCGGTCGTCAAATTGTGTTTCCTCTGACACATTGGTGCGGCTGGCTTCCGGGTTAAGCGGGTGGGTGTTAAGAAGCGCAGTTTGGCGGGTCATGTTTCGGAGGACGCATGACTCGACCTTCGCCTCCCAAGCCCGTTGGGGAGTTGCAGCGATGAGACAAGATCGAAATTGGGGAGAAAAAGGGGGTAATGGTCTAGCGGTAACACACCCCAACCTATCATGTCTTTACTGCTCCCCACCGGAGACCGGGGTTCAATCCCAGCATCTACTTTCTACTGTAGTCCCACTTGCCTGTCATCCCTCTGGCCTTGGCTGCTGTGGAAATCAGTTTTTCATCAGAGGAGGCCATGGAGTGGACCATGGTGTGTGCCAGAGGCCAGTGGTCTAGGCTGGCCTCTTTAATGACACATCTGGCAGGGCTCTGGTACGTCTGAGACACACATTGATGAGAGAGAGAGAGAGAGAGAGAGAGAGAGAGAGAGAGAGAGAGAGAGAGAGAGAGAGAGAGAGAGAGAGAGAGAGAGAGAGAGAGAGAGAGAGAGAGAGAGAGAGAGAGAGAGAGAGAGAGAGAGAGAGAGAGAGAAGAGAGAGAGAGAGAGAGAGAGAGAGAGAGAGAGAGAGAGAGAGAGAGAGAGAGAGAGAGAGAGAGAGAGAGAGAGAGAGAGAGAGAGACTGCATTATCAACCATCAGCTAGTCTATCGCCAAGCACCCACGCGCTCTTATCTTCTCTCTCGCTCTCTCTTCTCTAGCCTAGCTATAAGTGTTTCATTCTGCCCAGGTTGATCCTAAGCCACACTATGCTTGTGGTTGATCTCATGGTGGTCTTGGGTATGAGGGAACTGTATAAAATACACCTACTGTATAGGTCATGTAAACGTTTTCTAGAGTAAAGGCGGATGAGACGAGCAGCACGGGGAAAAGCTAAAGCCCAACTGTCTCCAGTTGTCCTTAGTCATCCAGGCCATTGCACCATTTAAGGAGCCATCTTTTGTTGTTCTTATGTTGTGTCAGTATGGCATGCAGACACAGACAGCAGAGCTTAATAAGGGGATTTGTCTGTACATGAATGTGAGGGCTTCAGTTTCCTGTGAAGCATCAGAGATCACAATAAGGATGCACTTTGAGACTGTGTGTGTGTGTGTGTGTGTGTGTGTACGTTCTCAATGGTCTGTGAAGTACTTGTTTTTCTGATCAAAATTTTGTTACATTATTTCTGGCAGATGGCACAGGAGCGTGCGTGACAGAATATGGTGGCATGACAGTTGGCACCAGGTTATTCCAGGCTTGAACTTAACAAGCTGAGCCATTCCACACATGTTCCTTGTTAATTTGTTCTCGACTGCCGCTTTCAGATTTTGGGTGGAAAAAGCACTATGCTAAAATGAGCTAACACAAGCTCAATCCAATTGTGATTACTTTCTTTAAGCGTGAGATAAGATTGCTTTTCTCAAAATCGAGAGAGGATTAGATTCATTAATGCCTCTCATTACTCATAAAGCCCTCTGGTTTATCTATTGACAAACTTTGGCCAGACTATAAGTGTTATAACAGATCATTGTAACACACTGGCCCACATCAAACAGCCCTCAAAGATCCTTCATTTGTGGTCCACGTCTTTCATTACGCATTTCTCACCACACTTTGTTTTGAAATGACTTAATTTGCCTCAGAGTTTGTATAAATATCGAATTTCTTAGCTCTATTGACTGAGCGATGGCTTGGACATATTTTACACAAAGGTCTGCCAAAGGAGAATTACATGGGGAGGGGTGTCACAGATAATACAAAATCAAATTGTATTTGTCACATGCTTCATAAACAACAGCTGTAGACTAACAGTGACATGCTTACTTACGGGCCCTTCCCAACAATGCAGAGAGAAAAAATATTATTATATATTACATTGTGTTTCAAATGGCACCCTTTTCCCTATAAAGTGCACTTCTTTTGACCAGAGCCCTATTGACCCTGGTCAAAAGTATTGCACTACATAGGGAATAGGGTGCTATTTGGGATTCTAAGAAGGTTATGAAAAAAGCCTGTGCTAAAGGATTTAGATAATTGTCAGACATTGGCAGACCTCTAGCACAGGAGGATATATATATATCTATATTCTCATTTACAACTGCGACCAAAGCAGTGCGATTAAAAACAACAACAACAACAGAGTTACATATGGGATAAACAAAACATACAGTCAATAACACAATATAAAATATATATACAGTGTGTGCAAATGTAGTAAGTTATGGAGGTAAGGCAATAAATAGGCCATGGTGCAAAATGATTACAATTTAGTATTAACACTGGAGTGATAGATGTGCAGAAGAAGATGTGCAAATAGAGATGCTGGGGTGCAAATGAGCAAAATAAATAACCATATGGGGATGAGGTAGTTGGGTGGGCTAATTACAGATGGGCTGTGTACAGGTGCAGTGATCGGTAAGCTGCTCTGACAACTGATGCTTAAAGTTAGTGAGGGAGATAAGTGTCTAGATATAGATAGACACCAGACATGAATAATCTCACAGTCAGACAAGCTTAGTCAATTTAGAAGTCAAAGACCTCCACTTATGGTGGATTATGGGAAGAAGAGGTTGCATGGTCGCCATGGCAGCAGGGAAAATGGCTTCCAGGTTGACAACTCGGAAAGACAAGCCATGTTTGAGAGCATCAAATATGTGATGCATTGTCGGTAAGTTGTGACTAACTGATTTACAAATAAGAATGGGTAGTTAGTTTTGATGCAAGGTGATTTGTAGGTGATTTGTAGCTCAATCAGTC
>NW_028165701.1:0-2500 GCF_964263955.1 Coregonus lavaretus
ATCCGGCCTAAAGTGACCTGTGGCGCCCCCCTGTGGATGGATTCGGCTGTGGGTGCTTGGACCCCTTCTTGGGGTCTCCCCCAAGCTGGCCATGCCGACCATGGGCACCCAAAACCCCCATGTGTGAGTGAACAGCCTCCCCTGGGTCCCCATAGTGAAATCCGGCCTAAAGTGACCTGTGGCGCCCCCCTGTGGATGGATTCGGCTGTGGGTGCTTGGACCCCTTCTTGGGGTCTCCCCCAAGCTGGCCATGCCGACCATGGGCACCCAAAACCCCCATGTGTGAGTGAACAGCCTCCCCTGGGTCCCCATAGTGAAATCCGGCCTAAAGTGACCTGTGGCGCCCCCCTGTGGATGGATCTGGATGGGGGTGCTTGGACCCCTTCTTGGGGTCTCCTCCAAGCCAGCCATGCCGACCATGGGCACCCAAAACCCCCATGTGTGAGTGAACAGCCTCCCCTGGGTCCCCATAGTGAAATCAGGCTTAAAATGACATGTGGCGCCCCCCTGTGGATGGATCCGGCTGTGGGGTCTTGTACCCCCTCTTGGGGTCACCCCCAAGCCGGCCATGGGCACCCAAAACCCCCATGTGTGAGTGAACAGCCTCCCCTGTGTCCCCATAGTGAAATCAGGCCTAAAGTGACATGTGGCGCCCCCCTGTGGATGGATCCGGGTGGGGGTGCTTGGACCCCCTCTTGGGGTCTCCCCCAAGCCATGGGCAGCCAAATCCCCATTTGTGAGTTAAGATCATCCCCTGGTTCCCCTAGTGAAATCAGGCCTAAAATGACCTCTGTGGCGCCCCCCTGTGGATGGATCCGGCTGTGGGGTCTTGGACCCCCTCTTGGGGTCACCCCCAAGCCAGCCATGGGCACCCAAAACCCCCATTTGTGAGTTAAGATCATCCCCTGGTTCCCCTAGTGAAATCAGGCTTAAAATGACATGTGGCGCCCCCCTGTGGATGGATCCGGGTGTGGGGTCTTGGACCCCCTCTTGGGGTCACCCCCAAGCCGGCCAAGGGCACCCAAAACCCCCATGTGTGAGGTAAGAGCCTCCCCTGGTTCTCCTAGTGTCCGCCGGCGGTTTACCATATGGGGGTGTCTGACCACCACCCCAATCCGAGAAAAGTGCATCAAAATCGGCCTCCGTGAGCCAGGAGTCGGTCCCTGGTTCTCATAGTGTCAACCGGATGATTTCCATATGGGGGTGTCTGACCACCAACCCAATCCGAGAAAAGTGCATCAAAATCGGCCTCCGTGAGCCAGGAGTCGGTCCCTGGTTCTCATAGTGTCAACCGGATGATTTCCATATGGGGGTGTCTGACCACCAACCCAATCCGAGAAAAGTGCATCAAAATCGGCCTTCGGGAGCCAGGAGTCGGTCCCTGGTTCTCATAGTGTCAACCGGATGGTTTCCATATGGGGTGTCTGACCACCAACCCAATCCGAGAAAAGTGCATCAAAATCGGCCTTCCGGGAGCCAGGAGTCGGTCCCTGGTTCTCCTAATGTCAACCGGATGATTTCCATATGGGGGTGTCTGACCACCAACCCAATCCGAGAAAAGTGCATCAAAATCGGCCTTCCGGGAGCCAGGAGTCGGTCCCTGGTTCTCCTAATGTCAACCGGATGATTTCCATATGGGGGGTGTCTGACCACCAACCCAATCCGAGAAAAGTGCATCAAAATCGGCCTTCCGGGAGCCAGGAGTCGGTCCCTGGTTCTCATAGTGTCAACCGGATGGTTTCCATATGGGGGTGTCTGACCACCAACCCAATCCGAGAAAAGTGCATCAAAATCGGCCTTCCGGGAGCCAGGAGTCGGTCCCTGGTTCTCATAGTGTCAACCGGATGGTTTCCATATGGGGGTGTCTGACCACCAACCCAATCCGAGAAAAGTGCATCAAAATCGGCCTTCCGGGAGCCAGGAGTCGGTCCCTGGTTCTCATAGTGTCAACCGGATGGTTTCCATATGGGGGTGTCTGACCACCAACCCAATCCGAGAAAAGTGCATCAAAATCGGCCTTCCGTGAGGCAGGAGTCGGCCCCTGGTTCTCCTGTTGTCAACCGGATGATTTCCATATGGGGGTGTCTGACCACCACCCCAATCCGAAAAAAGTGCATCAAATCGGCCTTCCGTGAGCCAGGAGTCGGTCCCTGGTTCTCCTGGTGTCCGCCGGCGGACAACCATGTTGGGGTGTCTGACCACCAACCCAATCCGAGAAAAGTGCATCAAAATCGGCCTTCCGTGAGGCAGGAGTCGGCCCCTGGTTCTCCTGTTGTCAACCGGATGATTTCCATATGGGGGTGTCTGACCACCACCCCAATCCGAAAAAAGTGCATCAAATCGGCCTTCCGTGAGCCAGGAGTCGGTCCCTGGTTCTCCTGGTGTCCGCCGGCGGACAACCATGTTGGGGTGTCTGACCACCAACCCAATCCGAGAAAAGTGCATCAAAATCGGCCTTCCGTGAGGCAGGAGTCGGTCCCTGGTTCTCCTGTTGTCAACC
>NW_028165701.1:12500-17500 GCF_964263955.1 Coregonus lavaretus
GAGCGGACACAGAGTGTGGGCCTGGAGGCATGGAGGTCGGGGAGGCCCATGCAGTGAGCTGCAGTCTCAGTCCGAGTGAGAGATGGTTTGAGCGGACACAGAGTGTGGGCCTGGAGGCATGGAGGTCGGGGAGGCCCATGCAGTGAGCTGCAGTCTCAGTCCGAGTGAGAGATGGTTTGAGCGGACACAGAGTGTGGGCCTGGAGGCATGGAGGTCGGGGAGGCCCATGCAGTGAGCTGCAGTCTCAGTCCGAGTGAGAGATGGTTTGAGCGGACACGGAGTGTGGGCCTGGAGGCATGGAGGTCGGGGAGGCCCATGCAGTGAGCTGCAGTCTCAGTCCGAGTGAGAGATGGTTTGAGCGGACACAGAGTGTGGGCCTGGAGGCATGGAGGTCGGGGAGGCCCATGCAGTGAGCTGCAGTCTCAGTCCGAGTGAGAGATGGTTTGAGCGGACACAGAGTGTGGGCCTGGAGGCATGGAGGTCGGGGAGGCCCATGCAGTGAGCTGCAGTCTCAGTCCGAGTGAGAGATGGTTTGAGCGGACACAGAGTGTGGGCCTGGAGGCATGGAGGTCGGGGACGCCCATGCAGTGAGCTGCAGTCTCAGTCCGAGTGAGAGATGGTTTGAGCGGACACGGAGTGTGGGCCTGGAGGCATGGAGGTCGGGGACGCCCATGCAGTGAGCTGCAGTCTCAGTCCGAGTGAGAGATGGTTTGAGCGGGCAGGGAGTGTGGGCTTGGTGGTCGTGGTTCTGGAGCCCAGGCCATCCAGGGAGTGAGCTGCAGTCTGAGGCCGAGTGAGAGAGGGTTTGAGTGGGCAGGGAGTGTGGGCTTGGTGGTCGTGGTTCTGGAGCCCAGGCCATCCAGGGAGTGAGCTGCAGTCTCAGGCCGAGTGAGAGAGGGTTTCACTGGGCATGGAGTGTAGAGATGGAGGCAATGAGCTCCAGAGGTCACAAAGGTCAATGTGGGCCTGCATGGCTGTCAGCAGGGCCACAGAGAGAAGGCCCAAGTGAATAGGTGTGTCTGTGTGAGTGAGTGAACCTGTCTCATAGGGGGGCAGAGCAGGCATCCCCTTTGGGGGCTGTCTGCTCTGTCCCCCTTTTTTTTTGGCCTCCTATACCTCTGGAGGTCAAGGGAGTAAGCTGTACTCTCAAGCCCATGTGAGAGAGGCTTTTAATGGGAAGAGAGAGTTTAAAAAGAGGCATGTAGCTCCAGAGGTCACAAAGGTCAATGTGGGCCTGCATGGATGTCAGCAGGGCATGAGGGAGAAGGCCCAAGTGAATAGGTGTGTCTGTGTGAGTGAGTGAACCTGTCTCATAGGGGGGCAGAGCAGGCATCCCCTTTGGGGGCTGTCTGCTCTGTCCCCCTTTTTTTTTGGCCTCCTATACCTCTGGAGGTCAAGGGAGTAAGCTGTACTCTCAAGCCCATGGGAGAGAGGGTTTTAATAGGGAGAGAGTGATTAAAAAGAGGCATGGTGCTCCAGGGGAGTGAGCTGTACTCTCATGCCCATGGGAGATGCCCTTTACTAGGCAGGGAGTTTAGAACAAGGTGCATGGAGCTCCAGAGGTCACAAAGGTCAATGTGGGCCTGCATGGATGTCAGCAGGGCATGAGGGAGAAGGCCCAAGTGAATAGGTTTGTCTGTGTGTGTCTGTGTGAGTGAGTGAGTGAGTGTGTGTGTGAACCTTTCCCACAGGAGGGCAGCACTGTGCAGGCAGCTCCAATGGAGGCTGGCTGCTCTGTGCCCATGTATTATTTGTTCTCTCTCTCTCTCTCTCTCCCCTTTCTTCTGGCCTGCTGGGTCACTTTTGTGTGTGGAGGGCTGGACTCTGTCTCACCCATCCCAGCCATGGGCACCCAGAATGCCCATGTGTGAGTCAGGAGCCCTCCCCTGGTTCTCCTAGTGAAAATGACCTGTGGCGCCCCCCTGTGGATGGATCTTGGTGGGGGTGCTTGGACCCCTTCTTGGGGTCTCCTCCAAGCCAGCCATGCCGACCATGGGCACCCAAAACCCCCATGTGTGAGTGAACAGCCTCCCCAGTGTACCCATAGTGAAATCAGGCTTAAAGTGACCTGTGGCGCCCCCCTGTGGATGGATCTTGGTGGGGGTGCTTGGACCCCTTCTTGGGGTCTCCTCCAAGCCAGCCATGCCGACCATGGGCACCCAAAACCCCCATGTGTGAGTGAACAGCCTCCCCAGTGTACCCATAGTGAAATCCGGCCTAAAGTGACCTGTGGCGCCCCCCTGTGGATGGATTCGGCTGTGGGTGCTTGGACCCCTTCTTGGGGTCTCCCCCAAGCTGGCCATGCCGACCATGGGCACCCAAAACCCCCATGTGTGAGTGAACAGCCTCCCCTGGGTCCCCATAGTGAAATCCGGCCTAAAGTGACCTGTGGCGCCCCCCTGTGGATGGATTCGGCTGTGGGTGCTTGGACCCCTTCTTGGGGTCTCCCCCAAGCTGGCCATGCCGACCATGGGCACCCAAAACCCCCATGTGTGAGTGAACAGCCTCCCCTGGGTCCCCATAGTGAAATCCGGCCTAAAGTGACCTGTGGCGCCCCCCTGTGGATGGATCTGGATGGGGGTGCTTGGACCCCTTCTTGGGGTCTCCTCCAAGCCAGCCATGCCGACCATGGGCACCCAAAACCCCCATGTGTGAGTGAACAGCCTCCCCTGGGTCCCCATAGTGAAATCAGGCTTAAAATGACATGTGGCGCCCCCCTGTGGATGGATCCGGCTGTGGGGTCTTGTACCCCCTCTTGGGGTCACCCCCAAGCCGGCCATGGGCACCCAAAACCCCCATGTGTGAGTGAACAGCCTCCCCTGTGTCCCCATAGTGAAATCAGGCCTAAAGTGACATGTGGCGCCCCCCTGTGGATGGATCCGGGTGGGGGTGCTTGGACCCCCTCTTGGGGTCTCCCCCAAGCCATGGGCAGCCAAATCCCCCATTTGTGAGTTAAGATCATCCCCTGGTTCCCCTAGTGAAATCAGGCCTAAAATGACCTCTGTGGCGCCCCCCTGTGGATGGATCCGGCTGTGGGGTCTTGGACCCCCTCTTGGGGTCACCCCCAAGCCAGCCATGGGCACCCAAAACCCCCATTTGTGAGTTAAGATCATCCCCTGGTTCCCCTAGTGAAATCAGGCTTAAAATGACATGTGGCGCCCCCCTGTGGATGGATCCGGGTGTGGGGTCTTGGACCCCCTCTTGGGGTCACCCCCAAGCCGGCCAAGGGCACCCAAAACCCCCATGTGTGAGGTAAGAGCCTCCCCTGGTTCTCCTAGTGTCCGCCGGCGGTTTACCATATGGGGGTGTCTGACCACCACCCCAATCCGAGAAAAGTGCATCAAAATCGGCCTCCGTGAGCCAGGAGTCGGTCCCTGGTTCTCATAGTGTCAACCGGATGATTTCCATATGGGGGTGTCTGACCACCAACCCAATCCGAGAAAAGTGCATCAAAATCGGCCTCCGTGAGCCAGGAGTCGGTCCCTGGTTCTCATAGTGTCAACCGGATGATTTCCATATGGGGGTGTCTGACCACCAACCCAATCCGAGAAAAGTGCATCAAAATCGGCCTTCCGGGAGCCAGGAGTCGGTCCCTGGTTCTCATAGTGTCAACCGGATGGTTTCCATATGGGGGTGTCTGACCACCAACCCAATCCGAGAAAAGTGCATCAAAATCGGCCTTCCGGGAGCCAGGAGTCGGTCCCTGGTTCTCCTAATGTCAACCGGATGATTTCCATATGGGGGTGTCTGACCACCAACCCAATCCGAGAAAAGTGCATCAAAATCGGCCTTCCGGGAGCCAGGAGTCGGTCCCTGGTTCTCCTAATGTCAACCGGATGATTTCCATATGGGGGTGTCTGACCACCAACCCAATCCGAGAAAAGTGCATCAAAATCGGCCTTCCGGGAGCCAGGAGTCGGTCCCTGGTTCTCATAGTGTCAACCGGATGGTTTCCATATGGGGGTGTCTGACCACCAACCCAATCCGAGAAAAGTGCATCAAAATCGGCCTTCCGGGAGCCAGGAGTCGGTCCCTGGTTCTCATAGTGTCAACCGGATGGTTTCCATATGGGGGTGTCTGACCACCAACCCAATCCGAGAAAAGTGCATCAAAATCGGCCTTCCGGGAGCCAGGAGTCGGTCCCTGGTTCTCATAGTGTCAACCGGATGGTTTCCATATGGGGGTGTCTGACCACCAACCCAATCCGAGAAAAGTGCATCAAAATCGGCCTTCCGTGAGGCAGGAGTCGGCCCCTGGTTCTCCTGTTGTCAACCGGATGATTTCCATATGGGGGTGTCTGACCACCACCCCAATCCGAAAAAAGTGCATCAAATCGGCCTTCCGTGAGCCAGGAGTCGGTCCCTGGTTCTCCTGGTGTCCGCCGGCGGACAACCATGTTGGGGTGTCTGACCACCAACCCAATCCGAGAAAAGTGCATCAAAATCGGCCTTCCGTGAGGCAGGAGTCGGCCCCTGGTTCTCCTGTTGTCAACCGGATGATTTCCATATGGGGGTGTCTGACCACCACCCCAATCCGAAAAAAGTGCATCAAATCGGCCTTCCGTGAGCCAGGAGTCGGTCCCTGGTTCTCCTGGTGTCCGCCGGCGGACAACCATGTTGGGGTGTCTGACCACCAACCCAATCCGAGAAAAGTGCATCAAAATCGGCCTTCCGTGAGGCAGGAGTCGGTCCCTGGTTCTCCTGTTGTCAACCGGATGATTTCCATATGGGGGTGTCTGACCACCACCCCAATCCGAAAAAAGTGCATCAAATCGGCCTTCCGTGAGGCAGGAGTCGGTCCCTGGTTCTCCTGGTGTCCGCCGGCGGACAACCATGTTGGGGTGTCTGACCCACAACCCAATCCGACCAAGTGCACCCAAATCGGCCTTCCGTGAGCCAGGAGTCGGTCTCTGGTTCTCCCATCGACCGCCGGCGGTCTTCCATGTGGGGGTGTCTGACCCACAACCCAATCCGACCAAGAGCACCCATGTCGGCCTTGTG
>NW_028165701.1:27500-32500 GCF_964263955.1 Coregonus lavaretus
GGCCTGGAGGCATGGAGGTCGGGGAGGCCCATGCAGTGAGCTGCAGTCTCAGTCCGAGTGAGAGATGGTTTGAGCGGACACAGAGTGTGGGCCTGGAGGCATGGAGGTCGGGGAGGCCCATGCAGTGAGCTGCAGTCTCAGTCCGAGTGAGAGATGGTTTGAGCGGACACAGAGTGTGGGCCTGGAGGCATGGAGGTCGGGGAGGCCCATGCAGTGAGCTGCAGTCTCAGTCCGAGTGAGAGATGGTTTGAGCGGACACAGAGTGTGGGCCTGGAGGCATGGAGGTCGGGGACGCCCATGCAGTGAGCTGCAGTCTCAGTCCGAGTGAGAGATGGTTTGAGCGGACACGGAGTGTGGGCCTGGAGGCATGGAGGTCGGGGACGCCCATGCAGTGAGCTGCAGTCTCAGTCCGAGTGAGAGATGGTTTGAGCGGGCAGGGAGTGTGGGCTTGGTGGTCGTGGTTCTGGAGCCCAGGCCATCCAGGGAGTGAGCTGCAGTCTGAGGCCGAGTGAGAGAGGGTTTGAGTGGGCAGGGAGTGTGGGCTTGGTGGTCGTGGTTCTGGAGCCCAGGCCATCCAGGGAGTGAGCTGCAGTCTCAGGCCGAGTGAGAGAGGGTTTCACTGGGCATGGAGTGTAGAGATGGAGGCAATGAGCTCCAGAGGTCACAAAGGTCAATGTGGGCCTGCATGGCTGTCAGCAGGGCCACAGAGAGAAGGCCCAAGTGAATAGGTGTGTCTGTGTGAGTGAGTGAACCTGTCTCATAGGGGGGCAGAGCAGGCATCCCCTTTGGGGGCTGTCTGCTCTGTCCCCCTTTTTTTTTGGCCTCCTATACCTCTGGAGGTCAAGGGAGTAAGCTGTACTCTCAAGCCCATGTGAGAGAGGCTTTTAATGGGAAGAGAGAGTTTAAAAAGAGGCATGTAGCTCCAGAGGTCACAAAGGTCAATGTGGGCCTGCATGGATGTCAGCAGGGCATGAGGGAGAAGGCCCAAGTGAATAGGTGTGTCTGTGTGAGTGAGTGAACCTGTCTCATAGGGGGGCAGAGCAGGCATCCCCTTTGGGGGCTGTCTGCTCTGTCCCCCTTTTTTTTTGGCCTCCTATACCTCTGGAGGTCAAGGGAGTAAGCTGTACTCTCAAGCCCATGGGAGAGAGGGTTTTAATAGGGAGAGAGTGATTAAAAAGAGGCATGGTGCTCCAGGGGAGTGAGCTGTACTCTCATGCCCATGGGAGATGCCCTTTACTAGGCAGGGAGTTTAGAACAAGGTGCATGGAGCTCCAGAGGTCACAAAGGTCAATGTGGGCCTGCATGGATGTCAGCAGGGCATGAGGGAGAAGGCCCAAGTGAATAGGTTTGTCTGTGTGTGTCTGTGTGAGTGAGTGAGTGAGTGTGTGTGTGAACCTTTCCCACAGGAGGGCAGCACTGTGCAGGCAGCTCCAATGGAGGCTGGCTGCTCTGTGCCCATGTATTATTTGTTCTCTCTCTCTCTCTCTCTCCCCTTTCTTCTGGCCTGCTGGGTCACTTTTGTGTGTGGAGGGCTGGACTCTGTCTCACCCATCCCAGCCATGGGCACCCAGAATGCCCATGTGTGAGTCAGGAGCCCTCCCCTGGTTCTCCTAGTGAAAATGACCTGTGGCGCCCCCCTGTGGATGGATCTTGGTGGGGGTGCTTGGACCCCTTCTTGGGGTCTCCTCCAAGCCAGCCATGCCGACCATGGGCACCCAAAACCCCCATGTGTGAGTGAACAGCCTCCCCAGTGTACCCATAGTGAAATCAGGCTTAAAGTGACCTGTGGCGCCCCCCTGTGGATGGATCTTGGTGGGGGTGCTTGGACCCCTTCTTGGGGTCTCCTCCAAGCCAGCCATGCCGACCATGGGCACCCAAAACCCCCATGTGTGAGTGAACAGCCTCCCCAGTGTACCCATAGTGAAATCCGGCCTAAAGTGACCTGTGGCGCCCCCCTGTGGATGGATTCGGCTGTGGGTGCTTGGACCCCTTCTTGGGGTCTCCCCCAAGCTGGCCATGCCGACCATGGGCACCCAAAACCCCCATGTGTGAGTGAACAGCCTCCCCTGGGTCCCCATAGTGAAATCCGGCCTAAAGTGACCTGTGGCGCCCCCCTGTGGATGGATTCGGCTGTGGGTGCTTGGACCCCTTCTTGGGGTCTCCCCCAAGCTGGCCATGCCGACCATGGGCACCCAAAACCCCCATGTGTGAGTGAACAGCCTCCCCTGGGTCCCCATAGTGAAATCCGGCCTAAAGTGACCTGTGGCGCCCCCCTGTGGATGGATCTGGATGGGGGTGCTTGGACCCCTTCTTGGGGTCTCCTCCAAGCCAGCCATGCTGACCATGGGCACCCAAAACCCCCATGTGTGAGTGAACAGCCTCCCCTGGGTCCCCATAGTGAAATCAGGCTTAAAATGACATGTGGCGCCCCCCTGTGGATGGATCCGGCTGTGGGGTCTTGTACCCCCTCTTGGGGTCACCCCCAAGCCGGCCATGGGCACCCAAAACCCCCATGTGTGAGTGAACAGCCTCCCCTGTGTCCCCATAGTGAAATCAGGCCTAAAGTGACATGTGGCGCCCCCCTGTGGATGGATCCGGGTGGGGGTGCTTGGACCCCCTCTTGGGGTCTCCCCCAAGCCATGGGCAGCCAAATCCCCCATTTGTGAGTTAAGATCATCCCCTGGTTCCCCTAGTGAAATCAGGCCTAAAATGACCTCTGTGGCGCCCCCCTGTGGATGGATCCGGCTGTGGGGTCTTGGACCCCCTCTTGGGGTCACCCCCAAGCCAGCCATGGGCACCCAAAACCCCCATTTGTGAGTTAAGATCATCCCCTGGTTCCCCTAGTGAAATCAGGCTTAAAATGACATGTGGCGCCCCCCTGTGGATGGATCCGGGTGTGGGGTCTTGGACCCCCTCTTGGGGTCACCCCCAAGCCGGCCAAGGGCACCCAAAACCCCCATGTGTGAGGTAAGAGCCTCCCCTGGTTCTCCTAGTGTCCGCCGGCGGTTTACCATATGGGGGTGTCTGACCACCACCCCAATCCGAGAAAAGTGCATCAAAATCGGCCTCCGTGAGCCAGGAGTCGGTCCCTGGTTCTCATAGTGTCAACCGGATGATTTCCATATGGGGGTGTCTGACCACCAACCCAATCCGAGAAAAGTGCATCAAAATCGGCCTCCGTGAGCCAGGAGTCGGTCCCTGGTTCTCATAGTGTCAACCGGATGATTTCCATATGGGGGTGTCTGACCACCAACCCAATCCGAGAAAAGTGCATCAAAATCGGCCTTCCGGGAGCCAGGAGTCGGTCCCTGGTTCTCATAGTGTCAACCGGATGGTTTCCATATGGGGGTGTCTGACCACCAACCCAATCCGAGAAAAGTGCATCAAAATCGGCCTTCCGGGAGCCAGGAGTCGGTCCCTGGTTCTCCTAATGTCAACCGGATGATTTCCATATGGGGGTGTCTGACCACCAACCCAATCCGAGAAAAGTGCATCAAAATCGGCCTTCCGGGAGCCAGGAGTCGGTCCCTGGTTCTCATAGTGTCAACCGGATGGTTTCCATATGGGGGTGTCTGACCACCAACCCAATCCGAGAAAAGTGCATCAAAATCGGCCTTCCGGGAGCCAGGAGTCGGTCCCTGGTTCTCATAGTGTCAACCGGATGGTTTCCATATGGGGGTGTCTGACCACCAACCCAATCCGAGAAAAGTGCATCAAAATCGGCCTTCCGGGAGCCAGGAGTCGGTCCCTGGTTCTCATAGTGTCAACCGGATGGTTTCCATATGGGGGTGTCTGACCACCAACCCAATCCGAGAAAAGTGCATCAAAATCGGCCTTCCGTGAGGCAGGAGTCGGCCCCTGGTTCTCCTGTTGTCAACCGGATGATTTCCATATGGGGGTGTCTGACCACCACCCCAATCCGAAAAAAGTGCATCAAATCGGCCTTCCGTGAGCCAGGAGTCGGTCCCTGGTTCTCCTGGTGTCCGCCGGCGGACAACCATGTTGGGGTGTCTGACCACCAACCCAATCCGAGAAAAGTGCATCAAAATCGGCCTTCCGTGAGGCAGGAGTCGGCCCCTGGTTCTCCTGTTGTCAACCGGATGATTTCCATATGGGGGTGTCTGACCACCACCCCAATCCGAAAAAAGTGCATCAAATCGGCCTTCCGTGAGCCAGGAGTCGGTCCCTGGTTCTCCTGGTGTCCGCCGGCGGACAACCATGTTGGGGTGTCTGACCACCAACCCAATCCGAGAAAAGTGCATCAAAATCGGCCTTCCGTGAGGCAGGAGTCGGTCCCTGGTTCTCCTGTTGTCAACCGGATGATTTCCATATGGGGGTGTCTGACCACCACCCCAATCCGAAAAAAGTGCATCAAATCGGCCTTCCGTGAGGCAGGAGTCGGTCCCTGGTTCTCCTGGTGTCCGCCGGCGGACAACCATGTTGGGGTGTCTGACCCACAACCCAATCCGACCAAGTGCACCCAAATCGGCCTTCCGTGAGCCAGGAGTCGGTCTCTGGTTCTCCCATCGACCGCCGGCGGTCTTCCATGTGGGGGTGTCTGACCCACAACCCAATCCGACCAAGAGCACCCATGTCGGCCTTGTGTGAGTCAGGAGCCGTTCCCCCTGGTTCTCATTTGGGTTACCATGCACGAAGGGACATAGTGCAATTTCGGCCGATTTTTCCGATTTTTTCAAATAATGTTTAAAAATACTTCCCGATGAGCTAGAGGTCCCAAATTTGGTCTATTATCCTCTTTTATGATGAACTTCCATTACCTAAAAGGGTTTTTCTTAACTCGTATAGGAACATCAACCGTTCTGACCCCTATTTTTTTTTTTCACTTTTCTAACATAATTAAAATATAGTAAAAAATTTCCAAAAACGAATTAATTTATATATAAATGTGCGTCTATTCGTGCCCTTTTGCGCCAAAAAAACCCCATCCTGATTGGACTTTTAGTTTTTGAATTATTAACGTTTTAAGTCGTTTTTTCAAA
>NW_028165701.1:42500-47500 GCF_964263955.1 Coregonus lavaretus
GAGAGATGGTTTGAGCGGGCATGGAGTGTGGGCCTGGAGGCATGGAGGTCGGAGAGGCATGGAGGTCGAGGGAGTGAGCTGCAGTCTCAGTCCGAGTGAGAGATGGTTTGAGCGGACACAGAGTGTGGGCCTGGAGGCATGGAGGTCGGGGAGGCCCATGCAGTGAGCTGCAGTCTCAGTCCGAGTGAGAGATGGTTTGAGCGGACACAGAGTGTGGGCCTGGAGGCATGGAGGTCGGGGAGGCCCATGCAGTGAGCTGCAGTCTCAGTCCGAGTGAGAGATGGTTTGAGCGGACACAGAGTGTGGGCCTGGAGGCATGGAGGTCGGGGAGGCCCATGCAGTGAGCTGCAGTCTCAGTCCGAGTGAGAGATGGTTTGAGCGGACACGGAGTGTGGGCCTGGAGGCATGGAGGTCGGGGAGGCCCATGCAGTGAGCTGCAGTCTCAGTCCGAGTGAGAGATGGTTTGAGCGGACACAGAGTGTGGGCCTGGAGGCATGGAGGTCGGGGAGGCCCATGCAGTGAGCTGCAGTCTCAGTCCGAGTGAGAGATGGTTTGAGCGGACACAGAGTGTGGGCCTGGAGGCATGGAGGTCGGGGAGGCCCATGCAGTGAGCTGCAGTCTCAGTCCGAGTGAGAGATGGTTTGAGCGGACACAGAGTGTGGGCCTGGAGGCATGGAGGTCGGGGACGCCCATGCAGTGAGCTGCAGTCTCAGTCCGAGTGAGAGATGGTTTGAGCGGACACGGAGTGTGGGCCTGGAGGCATGGAGGTCGGGGACGCCCATGCAGTGAGCTGCAGTCTCAGTCCGAGTGAGAGATGGTTTGAGCGGGCAGGGAGTGTGGGCTTGGTGGTCGTGGTTCTGGAGCCCAGGCCATCCAGGGAGTGAGCTGCAGTCTGAGGCCGAGTGAGAGAGGGTTTGAGTGGGCAGGGAGTGTGGGCTTGGTGGTCGTGGTTCTGGAGCCCAGGCCATCCAGGGAGTGAGCTGCAGTCTCAGGCCGAGTGAGAGAGGGTTTCACTGGGCATGGAGTGTAGAGATGGAGGCAATGAGCTCCAGAGGTCACAAAGGTCAATGTGGGCCTGCATGGCTGTCAGCAGGGCCACAGAGAGAAGGCCCAAGTGAATAGGTGTGTCTGTGTGAGTGAGTGAACCTGTCTCATAGGGGGGCAGAGCAGGCATCCCCTTTGGGGGCTGTCTGCTCTGTCCCCCTTTTTTTTTGGCCTCCTATACCTCTGGAGGTCAAGGGAGTAAGCTGTACTCTCAAGCCCATGTGAGAGAGGCTTTTAATGGGAAGAGAGAGTTTAAAAAGAGGCATGTAGCTCCAGAGGTCACAAAGGTCAATGTGGGCCTGCATGGATGTCAGCAGGGCATGAGGGAGAAGGCCCAAGTGAATAGGTGTGTCTGTGTGAGTGAGTGAACCTGTCTCATAGGGGGGCAGAGCAGGCATCCCCTTTGGGGGCTGTCTGCTCTGTCCCCCTTTTTTTTTGGCCTCCTATACCTCTGGAGGTCAAGGGAGTAAGCTGTACTCTCAAGCCCATGGGAGAGAGGGTTTTAATAGGGAGAGAGTGATTAAAAAGAGGCATGGTGCTCCAGGGGAGTGAGCTGTACTCTCATGCCCATGGGAGATGCCCTTTACTAGGCAGGGAGTTTAGAACAAGGTGCATGGAGCTCCAGAGGTCACAAAGGTCAATGTGGGCCTGCATGGATGTCAGCAGGGCATGAGGGAGAAGGCCCAAGTGAATAGGTTTGTCTGTGTGTGTCTGTGTGAGTGAGTGAGTGAGTGTGTGTGTGAACCTTTCCCACAGGAGGGCAGCACTGTGCAGGCAGCTCCAATGGAGGCTGGCTGCTCTGTGCCCATGTATTATTTGTTCTCTCTCTCTCTCTCTCTCCCCTTTCTTCTGGCCTGCTGGGTCACTTTTGTGTGTGGAGGGCTGGACTCTGTCTCACCCATCCCAGCCATGGGCACCCAGAATGCCCATGTGTGAGTCAGGAGCCCTCCCCTGGTTCTCCTAGTGAAAATGACCTGTGGCGCCCCCCTGTGGATGGATCTTGGTGGGGGTGCTTGGACCCCTTCTTGGGGTCTCCTCCAAGCCAGCCATGCCGACCATGGGCACCCAAAACCCCCATGTGTGAGTGAACAGCCTCCCCAGTGTACCCATAGTGAAATCAGGCTTAAAGTGACCTGTGGCGCCCCCCTGTGGATGGATCTTGGTGGGGGTGCTTGGACCCCTTCTTGGGGTCTCCTCCAAGCCAGCCATGCCGACCATGGGCACCCAAAACCCCCATGTGTGAGTGAACAGCCTCCCCAGTGTACCCATAGTGAAATCCGGCCTAAAGTGACCTGTGGCGCCCCCCTGTGGATGGATTCGGCTGTGGGTGCTTGGACCCCTTCTTGGGGTCTCCCCCAAGCTGGCCATGCCGACCATGGGCACCCAAAACCCCCATGTGTGAGTGAACAGCCTCCCCTGGGTCCCCATAGTGAAATCCGGCCTAAAGTGACCTGTGGCGCCCCCCTGTGGATGGATTCGGCTGTGGGTGCTTGGACCCCTTCTTGGGGTCTCCCCCAAGCTGGCCATGCCGACCATGGGCACCCAAAACCCCCATGTGTGAGTGAACAGCCTCCCCTGGGTCCCCATAGTGAAATCCGGCCTAAAGTGACCTGTGGCGCCCCCCTGTGGATGGATCTGGATGGGGGTGCTTGGACCCCTTCTTGGGGTCTCCTCCAAGCCAGCCATGCCGACCATGGGCACCCAAAACCCCCATGTGTGAGTGAACAGCCTCCCCTGGGTCCCCATAGTGAAATCAGGCTTAAAATGACATGTGGCGCCCCCCTGTGGATGGATCCGGCTGTGGGGTCTTGTACCCCCTCTTGGGGTCACCCCCAAGCCGGCCATGGGCACCCAAAACCCCCATGTGTGAGTGAACAGCCTCCCCTGTGTCCCCATAGTGAAATCAGGCCTAAAGTGACATGTGGCGCCCCCCTGTGGATGGATCCGGGTGGGGGTGCTTGGACCCCCTCTTGGGGTCTCCCCCAAGCCATGGGCAGCCAAATCCCCCATTTGTGAGTTAAGATCATCCCCTGGTTCCCCTAGTGAAATCAGGCCTAAAATGACCTCTGTGGCGCCCCCCTGTGGATGGATCCGGCTGTGGGGTCTTGGACCCCCTCTTGGGGTCACCCCCAAGCCAGCCATGGGCACCCAAAACCCCCATTTGTGAGTTAAGATCATCCCCTGGTTCCCCTAGTGAAATCAGGCTTAAAATGACATGTGGCGCCCCCCTGTGGATGGATCCGGGTGTGGGGTCTTGGACCCCCTCTTGGGGTCACCCCCAAGCCGGCCAAGGGCACCCAAAACCCCCATGTGTGAGGTAAGAGCCTCCCCTGGTTCTCCTAGTGTCCGCCGGCGGTTTACCATATGGGGGTGTCTGACCACCACCCCAATCCGAGAAAAGTGCATCAAAATCGGCCTCCGTGAGCCAGGAGTCGGTCCCTGGTTCTCATAGTGTCAACCGGATGATTTCCATATGGGGGTGTCTGACCACCAACCCAATCCGAGAAAAGTGCATCAAAATCGGCCTCCGTGAGCCAGGAGTCGGTCCCTGGTTCTCATAGTGTCAACCGGATGATTTCCATATGGGGGTGTCTGACCACCAACCCAATCCGAGAAAAGTGCATCAAAATCGGCCTTCCGGGAGCCAGGAGTCGGTCCCTGGTTCTCATAGTGTCAACCGGATGGTTTCCATATGGGGGTGTCTGACCACCAACCCAATCCGAGAAAAGTGCATCAAAATCGGCCTTCCGGGAGCCAGGAGTCGGTCCCTGGTTCTCCTAATGTCAACCGGATGATTTCCATATGGGGGTGTCTGACCACCAACCCAATCCGAGAAAAGTGCATCAAAATCGGCCTTCCGGGAGCCAGGAGTCGGTCCCTGGTTCTCATAGTGTCAACCGGATGGTTTCCATATGGGGGTGTCTGACCACCAACCCAATCCGAGAAAAGTGCATCAAAATCGGCCTTCCGGGAGCCAGGAGTCGGTCCCTGGTTCTCATAGTGTCAACCGGATGGTTTCCATATGGGGGTGTCTGACCACCAACCCAATCCGAGAAAAGTGCATCAAAATCGGCCTTCCGGGAGCCAGGAGTCGGTCCCTGGTTCTCATAGTGTCAACCGGATGGTTTCCATATGGGGGTGTCTGACCACCAACCCAATCCGAGAAAAGTGCATCAAAATCGGCCTTCCGGGAGCCAGGAGTCGGTCCCTGGTTCTCATAGTGTCAACCGGATGGTTTCCATATGGGGGTGTCTGACCACCAACCCAATCCGAGAAAAGTGCATCAAAATCGGCCTTCCGTGAGGCAGGAGTCGGCCCCTGGTTCTCCTGTTGTCAACCGGATGATTTCCATATGGGGGTGTCTGACCACCACCCCAATCCGAAAAAAGTGCATCAAATCGGCCTTCCGTGAGCCAGGAGTCGGTCCCTGGTTCTCCTGGTGTCCGCCGGCGGACAACCATGTTGGGGTGTCTGACCACCAACCCAATCCGAGAAAAGTGCATCAAAATCGGCCTTCCGTGAGGCAGGAGTCGGCCCCTGGTTCTCCTGTTGTCAACCGGATGATTTCCATATGGGGGTGTCTGACCACCACCCCAATCCGAAAAAAGTGCATCAAATCGGCCTTCCGTGAGCCAGGAGTCGGTCCCTGGTTCTCCTGGTGTCCGCCGGCGGACAACCATGTTGGGGTGTCTGACCACCAACCCAATCCGAGAAAAGTGCATCAAAATCGGCCTTCCGTGAGGCAGGAGTCGGTCCCTGGTTCTCCTGTTGTCAACCGGATGATTTCCATATGGGGGTGTCTGACCACCACCCCAATCCGAAAAAAGTGCATCAAATCGGCCTTCCGTGAGGCAGGAGTCGGTCCCTGGTTCTCCTGGTGTCCGCCGGCGGACAACCATGTTGGGGTGTCTGACCCACAACCCAATCCGACCAAGTGCACCCAAATCGGCCTTCCG
>NW_028165701.1:57500-62500 GCF_964263955.1 Coregonus lavaretus
TTGAGCGGACACAGAGTGTGGGCCTGGAGGCATGGAGGTCGGGGAGGCCCATGCAGTGAGCTGCAGTCTCAGTCCGAGTGAGAGATGGTTTGAGCGGACACGGAGTGTGGGCCTGGAGGCATGGAGGTCGGGGAGGCCCATGCAGTGAGCTGCAGTCTCAGTCCGAGTGAGAGATGGTTTGAGCGGACACAGAGTGTGGGCCTGGAGGCATGGAGGTCGGGGAGGCCCATGCAGTGAGCTGCAGTCTCAGTCCGAGTGAGAGATGGTTTGAGCGGACACAGAGTGTGGGCCTGGAGGCATGGAGGTCGGGGAGGCCCATGCAGTGAGCTGCAGTCTCAGTCCGAGTGAGAGATGGTTTGAGCGGACACAGAGTGTGGGCCTGGAGGCATGGAGGTCGGGGACGCCCATGCAGTGAGCTGCAGTCTCAGTCCGAGTGAGAGATGGTTTGAGCGGACACGGAGTGTGGGCCTGGAGGCATGGAGGTCGGGGACGCCCATGCAGTGAGCTGCAGTCTCAGTCCGAGTGAGAGATGGTTTGAGCGGGCAGGGAGTGTGGGCTTGGTGGTCGTGGTTCTGGAGCCCAGGCCATCCAGGGAGTGAGCTGCAGTCTGAGGCCGAGTGAGAGAGGGTTTGAGTGGGCAGGGAGTGTGGGCTTGGTGGTCGTGGTTCTGGAGCCCAGGCCATCCAGGGAGTGAGCTGCAGTCTCAGGCCGAGTGAGAGAGGGTTTCACTGGGCATGGAGTGTAGAGATGGAGGCAATGAGCTCCAGAGGTCACAAAGGTCAATGTGGGCCTGCATGGCTGTCAGCAGGGCCACAGAGAGAAGGCCCAAGTGAATAGGTGTGTCTGTGTGAGTGAGTGAACCTGTCTCATAGGGGGGCAGAGCAGGCATCCCCTTTGGGGGCTGTCTGCTCTGTCCCCCTTTTTTTTTGGCCTCCTATACCTCTGGAGGTCAAGGGAGTAAGCTGTACTCTCAAGCCCATGTGAGAGAGGCTTTTAATGGGAAGAGAGAGTTTAAAAAGAGGCATGTAGCTCCAGAGGTCACAAAGGTCAATGTGGGCCTGCATGGATGTCAGCAGGGCATGAGGGAGAAGGCCCAAGTGAATAGGTGTGTCTGTGTGAGTGAGTGATCCTGTCTCATAGGGGGGCAGAGCAGGCATCCCCTTTGGGGGCTGTCTGCTCTGTCCCCCTTTTTTTTTGGCCTCCTATACCTCTGGAGGTCAAGGGAGTAAGCTGTACTCTCAAGCCCATGGGAGAGAGGGTTTTAATAGGGAGAGAGTGATTAAAAAGAGGCATGGTGCTCCAGGGGAGTGAGCTGTACTCTCATGCCCATGGGAGATGCCCTTTACTAGGCAGGGAGTTTAGAACAAGGTGCATGGAGCTCCAGAGGTCACAAAGGTCAATGTGGGCCTGCATGGATGTCAGCAGGGCATGAGGGAGAAGGCCCAAGTGAATAGGTTTGTCTGTGTGTGTCTGTGTGAGTGAGTGAGTGAGTGTGTGTGTGAACCTTTCCCACAGGAGGGCAGCACTGTGCAGGCAGCTCCAATGGAGGCTGGCTGCTCTGTGCCCATGTATTATTTGTTCTCTCTCTCTCTCTCTCTCCCCTTTCTTCTGGCCTGCTGGGTCACTTTTGTGTGTGGAGGGCTGGACTCTGTCTCACCCATCCCAGCCATGGGCACCCAGAATGCCCATGTGTGAGTCAGGAGCCCTCCCCTGGTTCTCCTAGTGAAAATGACCTGTGGCGCCCCCCTGTGGATGGATCTTGGTGGGGGTGCTTGGACCCCTTCTTGGGGTCTCCTCCAAGCCAGCCATGCCGACCATGGGCACCCAAAACCCCCATGTGTGAGTGAACAGCCTCCCCAGTGTACCCATAGTGAAATCAGGCTTAAAGTGACCTGTGGCGCCCCCCTGTGGATGGATCTTGGTGGGGGTGCTTGGACCCCTTCTTGGGGTCTCCTCCAAGCCAGCCATGCCGACCATGGGCACCCAAAACCCCCATGTGTGAGTGAACAGCCTCCCCAGTGTACCCATAGTGAAATCCGGCCTAAAGTGACCTGTGGCGCCCCCCTGTGGATGGATTCGGCTGTGGGTGCTTGGACCCCTTCTTGGGGTCTCCCCCAAGCTGGCCATGCCGACCATGGGCACCCAAAACCCCCATGTGTGAGTGAACAGCCTCCCCTGGGTCCCCATAGTGAAATCCGGCCTAAAGTGACCTGTGGCGCCCCCCTGTGGATGGATTCGGCTGTGGGTGCTTGGACCCCTTCTTGGGGTCTCCCCCAAGCTGGCCATGCCGACCATGGGCACCCAAAACCCCCATGTGTGAGTGAACAGCCTCCCCTGGGTCCCCATAGTGAAATCCGGCCTAAAGTGACCTGTGGCGCCCCCCTGTGGATGGATCTGGATGGGGGTGCTTGGACCCCTTCTTGGGGTCTCCTCCAAGCCAGCCATGCCGACCATGGGCACCCAAAACCCCCATGTGTGAGTGAACAGCCTCCCCTGGGTCCCCATAGTGAAATCAGGCTTAAAATGACATGTGGCGCCCCCCTGTGGATGGATCCGGCTGTGGGGTCTTGTACCCCCTCTTGGGGTCACCCCCAAGCCGGCCATGGGCACCCAAAACCCCCATGTGTGAGTGAACAGCCTCCCCTGTGTCCCCATAGTGAAATCAGGCCTAAAGTGACATGTGGCGCCCCCCTGTGGATGGATCCGGGTGGGGGTGCTTGGACCCCCTCTTGGGGTCTCCCCCAAGCCATGGGCAGCCAAATCCCCCATTTGTGAGTTAAGATCATCCCCTGGTTCCCCTAGTGAAATCAGGCCTAAAATGACCTCTGTGGCGCCCCCCTGTGGATGGATCCGGCTGTGGGGTCTTGGACCCCCTCTTGGGGTCACCCCCAAGCCAGCCATGGGCACCCAAAACCCCCATTTGTGAGTTAAGATCATCCCCTGGTTCCCCTAGTGAAATCAGGCTTAAAATGACATGTGGCGCCCCCCTGTGGATGGATCCGGGTGTGGGGTCTTGGACCCCCTCTTGGGGTCACCCCCAAGCCGGCCAAGGGCACCCAAAACCCCCATGTGTGAGGTAAGAGCCTCCCCTGGTTCTCCTAGTGTCCGCCGGCGGTTTACCATATGGGGGTGTCTGACCACCACCCCAATCCGAGAAAAGTGCATCAAAATCGGCCTCCGTGAGCCAGGAGTCGGTCCCTGGTTCTCATAGTGTCAACCGGATGATTTCCATATGGGGGTGTCTGACCACCAACCCAATCCGAGAAAAGTGCATCAAAATCGGCCTCCGTGAGCCAGGAGTCGGTCCCTGGTTCTCATAGTGTCAACCGGATGATTTCCATATGGGGGTGTCTGACCACCAACCCAATCCGAGAAAAGTGCATCAAAATCGGCCTTCCGGGAGCCAGGAGTCGGTCCCTGGTTCTCATAGTGTCAACCGGATGGTTTCCATATGGGGGTGTCTGACCACCAACCCAATCCGAGAAAAGTGCATCAAAATCGGCCTTCCGGGAGCCAGGAGTCGGTCCCTGGTTCTCCTAATGTCAACCGGATGATTTCCATATGGGGGTGTCTGACCACCAACCCAATCCGAGAAAAGTGCATCAAAATCGGCCTTCCGGGAGCCAGGAGTCGGTCCCTGGTTCTCATAGTGTCAACCGGATGGTTTCCATATGGGGGTGTCTGACCACCAACCCAATCCGAGAAAAGTGCATCAAAATCGGCCTTCCGGGAGCCAGGAGTCGGTCCCTGGTTCTCATAGTGTCAACCGGATGGTTTCCATATGGGGGTGTCTGACCACCAACCCAATCCGAGAAAAGTGCATCAAAATCGGCCTTCCGGGAGCCAGGAGTCGGTCCCTGGTTCTCATAGTGTCAACCGGATGGTTTCCATATGGGGGTGTCTGACCACCAACCCAATCCGAGAAAAGTGCATCAAAATCGGCCTTCCGTGAGGCAGGAGTCGGCCCCTGGTTCTCCTGTTGTCAACCGGATGATTTCCATATGGGGGTGTCTGACCACCACCCCAATCCGAAAAAAGTGCATCAAATCGGCCTTCCGTGAGCCAGGAGTCGGTCCCTGGTTCTCCTGGTGTCCGCCGGCGGACAACCATGTTGGGGTGTCTGACCACCAACCCAATCCGAGAAAAGTGCATCAAAATCGGCCTTCCGTGAGGCAGGAGTCGGCCCCTGGTTCTCCTGTTGTCAACCGGATGATTTCCATATGGGGGTGTCTGACCACCACCCCAATCCGAAAAAAGTGCATCAAATCGGCCTTCCGTGAGCCAGGAGTCGGTCCCTGGTTCTCCTGGTGTCCGCCGGCGGACAACCATGTTGGGGTGTCTGACCACCAACCCAATCCGAGAAAAGTGCATCAAAATCGGCCTTCCGTGAGGCAGGAGTCGGTCCCTGGTTCTCCTGTTGTCAACCGGATGATTTCCATATGGGGGTGTCTGACCACCACCCCAATCCGAAAAAAGTGCATCAAATCGGCCTTCCGTGAGGCAGGAGTCGGTCCCTGGTTCTCCTGGTGTCCGCCGGCGGACAACCATGTTGGGGTGTCTGACCCACAACCCAATCCGACCAAGTGCACCCAAATCGGCCTTCCGTGAGCCAGGAGTCGGTCTCTGGTTCTCCCATCGACCGCCGGCGGTCTTCCATGTGGGGGTGTCTGACCCACAACCCAATCCGACCAAGAGCACCCATGTCGGCCTTGTGTGAGTCAGGAGCCGTTCCCCCTGGTTCTCATTTGGGTTACCATGCACGAAGGGACATAGTGCAATTTCGGCCGATTTTTCCGATTTTTTCAAATAATGTTTAAAAATACTTCCCGATGAGCTAGAGGTCCCAAATTTGGTCTATTATCCTCTTTTATGATGAACTTCCATTACCTAAAAGGGTTTTTCTTAACTCGTATAGGAACATCAACCGTTCTGACCCCTATTTTTTTTTTTCACTTTTCTAACATAATTAAAATATAGTAAAAAATTTCCAAAAACGAATT
>NW_028165701.1:72500-77500 GCF_964263955.1 Coregonus lavaretus
GGCCGAGTGAGAGATGGTTTGAGCGGGCATGGAGTGTGGGCCTGGAGGCATGGAGGTCGGAGAGGCATGGAGGTCGAGGGAGTGAGCTGCAGTCTCAGTCCGAGTGAGAGATGGTTTGAGCGGACACAGAGTGTGGGCCTGGAGGCATGGAGGTCGGGGAGGCCCATGCAGTGAGCTGCAGTCTCAGTCCGAGTGAGAGATGGTTTGAGCGGACACAGAGTGTGGGCCTGGAGGCATGGAGGTCGGGGAGGCCCATGCAGTGAGCTGCAGTCTCAGTCCGAGTGAGAGATGGTTTGAGCGGACACAGAGTGTGGGCCTGGAGGCATGGAGGTCGGGGAGGCCCATGCAGTGAGCTGCAGTCTCAGTCCGAGTGAGAGATGGTTTGAGCGGACACGGAGTGTGGGCCTGGAGGCATGGAGGTCGGGGAGGCCCATGCAGTGAGCTGCAGTCTCAGTCCGAGTGAGAGATGGTTTGAGCGGACACAGAGTGTGGGCCTGGAGGCATGGAGGTCGGGGAGGCCCATGCAGTGAGCTGCAGTCTCAGTCCGAGTGAGAGATGGTTTGAGCGGACACAGAGTGTGGGCCTGGAGGCATGGAGGTCGGGGAGGCCCATGCAGTGAGCTGCAGTCTCAGTCCGAGTGAGAGATGGTTTGAGCGGACACAGAGTGTGGGCCTGGAGGCATGGAGGTCGGGGACGCCCATGCAGTGAGCTGCAGTCTCAGTCCGAGTGAGAGATGGTTTGAGCGGACACGGAGTGTGGGCCTGGAGGCATGGAGGTCGGGGACGCCCATGCAGTGAGCTGCAGTCTCAGTCCGAGTGAGAGATGGTTTGAGCGGGCAGGGAGTGTGGGCTTGGTGGTCGTGGTTCTGGAGCCCAGGCCATCCAGGGAGTGAGCTGCAGTCTGAGGCCGAGTGAGAGAGGGTTTGAGTGGGCAGGGAGTGTGGGCTTGGTGGTCGTGGTTCTGGAGCCCAGGCCATCCAGGGAGTGAGCTGCAGTCTCAGGCCGAGTGAGAGAGGGTTTCACTGGGCATGGAGTGTAGAGATGGAGGCAATGAGCTCCAGAGGTCACAAAGGTCAATGTGGGCCTGCATGGCTGTCAGCAGGGCCACAGAGAGAAGGCCCAAGTGAATAGGTGTGTCTGTGTGAGTGAGTGAACCTGTCTCATAGGGGGGCAGAGCAGGCATCCCCTTTGGGGGCTGTCTGCTCTGTCCCCCTTTTTTTTTGGCCTCCTATACCTCTGGAGGTCAAGGGAGTAAGCTGTACTCTCAAGCCCATGTGAGAGAGGCTTTTAATGGGAAGAGAGAGTTTAAAAAGAGGCATGTAGCTCCAGAGGTCACAAAGGTCAATGTGGGCCTGCATGGATGTCAGCAGGGCATGAGGGAGAAGGCCCAAGTGAATAGGTGTGTCTGTGTGAGTGAGTGAACCTGTCTCATAGGGGGGCAGAGCAGGCATCCCCTTTGGGGGCTGTCTGCTCTGTCCCCCTTTTTTTTTGGCCTCCTATACCTCTGGAGGTCAAGGGAGTAAGCTGTACTCTCAAGCCCATGGGAGAGAGGGTTTTAATAGGGAGAGAGTGATTAAAAAGAGGCATGGTGCTCCAGGGGAGTGAGCTGTACTCTCATGCCCATGGGAGATGCCCTTTACTAGGCAGGGAGTTTAGAACAAGGTGCATGGAGCTCCAGAGGTCACAAAGGTCAATGTGGGCCTGCATGGATGTCAGCAGGGCATGAGGGAGAAGGCCCAAGTGAATAGGTTTGTCTGTGTGTGTCTGTGTGAGTGAGTGAGTGAGTGTGTGTGTGAACCTTTCCCACAGGAGGGCAGCACTGTGCAGGCAGCTCCAATGGAGGCTGGCTGCTCTGTGCCCATGTATTATTTGTTCTCTCTCTCTCTCTCTCTCCCCTTTCTTCTGGCCTGCTGGGTCACTTTTGTGTGTGGAGGGCTGGACTCTGTCTCACCCATCCCAGCCATGGGCACCCAGAATGCCCATGTGTGAGTCAGGAGCCCTCCCCTGGTTCTCCTAGTGAAAATGACCTGTGGCGCCCCCCTGTGGATGGATCTTGGTGGGGGTGCTTGGACCCCTTCTTGGGGTCTCCTCCAAGCCAGCCATGCCGACCATGGGCACCCAAAACCCCCATGTGTGAGTGAACAGCCTCCCCAGTGTACCCATAGTGAAATCAGGCTTAAAGTGACCTGTGGCGCCCCCCTGTGGATGGATCTTGGTGGGGGTGCTTGGACCCCTTCTTGGGGTCTCCTCCAAGCCAGCCATGCCGACCATGGGCACCCAAAACCCCCATGTGTGAGTGAACAGCCTCCCCAGTGTACCCATAGTGAAATCCGGCCTAAAGTGACCTGTGGCGCCCCCCTGTGGATGGATTCGGCTGTGGGTGCTTGGACCCCTTCTTGGGGTCTCCCCCAAGCTGGCCATGCCGACCATGGGCACCCAAAACCCCCATGTGTGAGTGAACAGCCTCCCCTGGGTCCCCATAGTGAAATCCGGCCTAAAGTGACCTGTGGCGCCCCCCTGTGGATGGATTCGGCTGTGGGTGCTTGGACCCCTTCTTGGGGTCTCCCCCAAGCTGGCCATGCCGACCATGGGCACCCAAAACCCCCATGTGTGAGTGAACAGCCTCCCCTGGGTCCCCATAGTGAAATCCGGCCTAAAGTGACCTGTGGCGCCCCCCTGTGGATGGATCTGGATGGGGGTGCTTGGACCCCTTCTTGGGGTCTCCTCCAAGCCAGCCATGCCGACCATGGGCACCCAAAACCCCCATGTGTGAGTGAACAGCCTCCCCTGGGTCCCCATAGTGAAATCAGGCTTAAAATGACATGTGGCGCCCCCCTGTGGATGGATCCGGCTGTGGGGTCTTGTACCCCCTCTTGGGGTCACCCCCAAGCCGGCCATGGGCACCCAAAACCCCCATGTGTGAGTGAACAGCCTCCCCTGTGTCCCCATAGTGAAATCAGGCCTAAAGTGACATGTGGCGCCCCCCTGTGGATGGATCCGGGTGGGGGTGCTTGGACCCCCTCTTGGGGTCTCCCCCAAGCCATGGGCAGCCAAATCCCCCATTTGTGAGTTAAGATCATCCCCTGGTTCCCCTAGTGAAATCAGGCCTAAAATGACCTCTGTGGCGCCCCCCTGTGGATGGATCCGGCTGTGGGGTCTTGGACCCCCTCTTGGGGTCACCCCCAAGCCAGCCATGGGCACCCAAAACCCCCATTTGTGAGTTAAGATCATCCCCTGGTTCCCCTAGTGAAATCAGGCTTAAAATGACATGTGGCGCCCCCCTGTGGATGGATCCGGGTGTGGGGTCTTGGACCCCCTCTTGGGGTCACCCCCAAGCCGGCCAAGGGCACCCAAAACCCCCATGTGTGAGGTAAGAGCCTCCCCTGGTTCTCCTAGTGTCCGCCGGCGGTTTACCATATGGGGGTGTCTGACCACCACCCCAATCCGAGAAAAGTGCATCAAAATCGGCCTCCGTGAGCCAGGAGTCGGTCCCTGGTTCTCATAGTGTCAACCGGATGATTTCCATATGGGGGTGTCTGACCACCAACCCAATCCGAGAAAAGTGCATCAAAATCGGCCTCCGTGAGCCAGGAGTCGGTCCCTGGTTCTCATAGTGTCAACCGGATGATTTCCATATGGGGGTGTCTGACCACCAACCCAATCCGAGAAAAGTGCATCAAAATCGGCCTTCCGGGAGCCAGGAGTCGGTCCCTGGTTCTCATAGTGTCAACCGGATGGTTTCCATATGGGGGTGTCTGACCACCAACCCAATCCGAGAAAAGTGCATCAAAATCGGCCTTCCGGGAGCCAGGAGTCGGTCCCTGGTTCTCCTAATGTCAACCGGATGATTTCCATATGGGGGTGTCTGACCACCAACCCAATCCGAGAAAAGTGCATCAAAATCGGCCTTCCGGGAGCCAGGAGTCGGTCCCTGGTTCTCCTAATGTCAACCGGATGATTTCCATATGGGGGTGTCTGACCACCAACCCAATCCGAGAAAAGTGCATCAAAATCGGCCTTCCGGGAGCCAGGAGTCGGTCCCTGGTTCTCATAGTGTCAACCGGATGGTTTCCATATGGGGGTGTCTGACCACCAACCCAATCCGAGAAAAGTGCATCAAAATCGGCCTTCCGGGAGCCAGGAGTCGGTCCCTGGTTCTCATAGTGTCAACCGGATGGTTTCCATATGGGGGTGTCTGACCACCAACCCAATCCGAGAAAAGTGCATCAAAATCGGCCTTCCGGGAGCCAGGAGTCGGTCCCTGGTTCTCATAGTGTCAACCGGATGGTTTCCATATGGGGGTGTCTGACCACCAACCCAATCCGAGAAAAGTGCATCAAAATCGGCCTTCCGTGAGGCAGGAGTCGGCCCCTGGTTCTCCTGTTGTCAACCGGATGATTTCCATATGGGGGTGTCTGACCACCACCCCAATCCGAAAAAAGTGCATCAAATCGGCCTTCCGTGAGCCAGGAGTCGGTCCCTGGTTCTCCTGGTGTCCGCCGGCGGACAACCATGTTGGGGTGTCTGACCACCAACCCAATCCGAGAAAAGTGCATCAAAATCGGCCTTCCGTGAGGCAGGAGTCGGCCCCTGGTTCTCCTGTTGTCAACCGGATGATTTCCATATGGGGGTGTCTGACCACCACCCCAATCCGAAAAAAGTGCATCAAATCGGCCTTCCGTGAGCCAGGAGTCGGTCCCTGGTTCTCCTGGTGTCCGCCGGCGGACAACCATGTTGGGGTGTCTGACCACCAACCCAATCCGAGAAAAGTGCATCAAAATCGGCCTTCCGTGAGGCAGGAGTCGGTCCCTGGTTCTCCTGTTGTCAACCGGATGATTTCCATATGGGGGTGTCTGACCACCACCCCAATCCGAAAAAAGTGCATCAAATCGGCCTTCCGTGAGGCAGGAGTCGGTCCCTGGTTCTCCTGGTGTCCGCCGGCGGACAACCATGTTGGGGTGTCTGACCCACAACCCAATCCGACCAAGTGCACCCAAATCG
>NW_028165701.1:87500-89554 GCF_964263955.1 Coregonus lavaretus
GATGGTTTGAGCGGACACAGAGTGTGGGCCTGGAGGCATGGAGGTCGGGGAGGCCCATGCAGTGAGCTGCAGTCTCAGTCCGAGTGAGAGATGGTTTGAGCGGACACGGAGTGTGGGCCTGGAGGCATGGAGGTCGGGGAGGCCCATGCAGTGAGCTGCAGTCTCAGTCCGAGTGAGAGATGGTTTGAGCGGACACAGAGTGTGGGCCTGGAGGCATGGAGGTCGGGGAGGCCCATGCAGTGAGCTGCAGTCTCAGTCCGAGTGAGAGATGGTTTGAGCGGACACAGAGTGTGGGCCTGGAGGCATGGAGGTCGGGGAGGCCCATGCAGTGAGCTGCAGTCTCAGTCCGAGTGAGAGATGGTTTGAGCGGACACAGAGTGTGGGCCTGGAGGCATGGAGGTCGGGGACGCCCATGCAGTGAGCTGCAGTCTCAGTCCGAGTGAGAGATGGTTTGAGCGGACACGGAGTGTGGGCCTGGAGGCATGGAGGTCGGGGACGCCCATGCAGTGAGCTGCAGTCTCAGTCCGAGTGAGAGATGGTTTGAGCGGGCAGGGAGTGTGGGCTTGGTGGTCGTGGTTCTGGAGCCCAGGCCATCCAGGGAGTGAGCTGCAGTCTGAGGCCGAGTGAGAGAGGGTTTGAGTGGGCAGGGAGTGTGGGCTTGGTGGTCGTGGTTCTGGAGCCCAGGCCATCCAGGGAGTGAGCTGCAGTCTCAGGCCGAGTGAGAGAGGGTTTCACTGGGCATGGAGTGTAGAGATGGAGGCAATGAGCTCCAGAGGTCACAAAGGTCAATGTGGGCCTGCATGGCTGTCAGCAGGGCCACAGAGAGAAGGCCCAAGTGAATAGGTGTGTCTGTGTGAGTGAGTGAACCTGTCTCATAGGGGGGCAGAGCAGGCATCCCCTTTGGGGGCTGTCTGCTCTGTCCCCCTTTTTTTTTGGCCTCCTATACCTCTGGAGGTCAAGGGAGTAAGCTGTACTCTCAAGCCCATGTGAGAGAGGCTTTTAATGGGAAGAGAGAGTTTAAAAAGAGGCATGTAGCTCCAGAGGTCACAAAGGTCAATGTGGGCCTGCATGGATGTCAGCAGGGCATGAGGGAGAAGGCCCAAGTGAATAGGTGTGTCTGTGTGAGTGAGTGAACCTGTCTCATAGGGGGGCAGAGCAGGCATCCCCTTTGGGGGCTGTCTGCTCTGTCCCCCTTTTTTTTTTGGCCTCCTATACCTCTGGAGGTCAAGGGAGTAAGCTGTACTCTCAAGCCCATGGGAGAGAGGGTTTTAATAGGGAGAGAGTGATTAAAAAGAGGCATGGTGCTCCAGGGGAGTGAGCTGTACTCTCATGCCCATGGGAGATGCCCTTTACTAGGCAGGGAGTTTAGAACAAGGTGCATGGAGCTCCAGAGGTCACAAAGGTCAATGTGGGCCTGCATGGATGTCAGCAGGGCATGAGGGAGAAGGCCCAAGTGAATAGGTTTGTCTGTGTGTGTCTGTGTGAGTGAGTGAGTGAGTGTGTGTGTGAACCTTTCCCACAGGAGGGCAGCACTGTGCAGGCAGCTCCAATGGAGGCTGGCTGCTCTGTGCCCATGTATTATTTGTTCTCTCTCTCTCTCTCTCTCCCCTTTCTTCTGGCCTGCTGGGTCACTTTTGTGTGTGGAGGGCTGGACTCTGTCTCACCCATCCAGCCATGGGCACCCAGAATGCCCATGTGTGAGTCAGGAGCCCTCCCCTGGTTCTCCTAGTGAAAATGACCTGTGGCGCCCCCCTGTGGATGGATCTTGGTGGGGGTGCTTGGACCCCTTCTTGGGGTCTCCTCCAAGCCAGCCATGCCGACCATGGGCACCCAAAACCCCCATGTGTGAGTGAACAGCCTCCCCAGTGTACCCATAGTGAAATCAGGCTTAAAGTGACCTGTGGCGCCCCCCTGTGGATGGATCTTGGTGGGGGTGCTTGGACCCCTTCTTGGGGTCTCCTCCAAGCCAGCCATGCCGACCATGGGCACCCAAAACCCCCATGTGTGAGTGAACAGCCTCCCAGTGTACCCATAGTGAAATCCGGCCTAAAGTG
>NW_028165700.1:0-70000 GCF_964263955.1 Coregonus lavaretus
TCTGTTAGTACGACCCAGACCCATGCTGCGTTCAAGAAGGGCCCGATTACCACGGTCACGAAGGTGCCCAGTGTATCGGCGCCCCCACCTTTTTCTGAACGCGCCCAGGCTCACCACACTGAGTGTAGACTCACCACACTGAGTCTAGACGCCGTCTTGGTTTATCTCAAAGAGACCTCACATTACAGACTCCAAGGAGTACTGTAGTGAGTGCCTCTCATAGCAGGCTGCAGTCTCAGTCAGGAGACATGATGACGCAGCCGCTAGTTGGCGATGGCGCACTATCGCAGACTAAGGTCTCGGTTAGTGCGATTCAGACCCATGCTGCGTTCACGGAGGGCCCGATTACCACGGTGACGAAGGTTCCCAGTGTATCGGCGCCCCCACTTCTTTCTGAACGCGCTAATACTCACCACACTGAGCGTAGTTCAGCCCACCAGAGGTGCAGAGCTGAACGCACACAGGAGGTGAAGGGAGGAAAGATACCAAGACACCGTCTTGGCTTATCTCAAAGAGACCTCACATTACAGACCCCAAGGAGTACTGTAGTGAGTGTCTCTCATAGCAGGCTGCAGTCTCAGTCAGGAGACATGATGACGCAGCCGCTATTTGGGGATGGCGCACTATCGCAGACTAAGGTCTCGGTTAGTGCGATTCAGACCCATGCTGCGTTCACGGAGGGCCCGATTACCACGGTCACGAAGGTGCCCAGTGTATCGGTGCCCCCACTTCCCTTTGAACGCGCTAATACTCACCACACTGAGCGTGACTCAACCCACCAGGGGTGCAGAGTTGAACACACACAGAAGGTGAAAGTTAAGAAGGTATCAAGGCGCCGCCTTGTTTTACCTCATAGAGACCTCATACTACAGACTTCTAGGAGTACTGTAGTGAAGGGCTCTGATAGCGAATTGCAGTCACCTAAGATGACGCAATCGCTTGCTGGGGATGGTGCCCTGCCGCAGGCTGTGGCCTCGGTCAGCGCAATTCAGACCCGCGATGCGTTCAAGGAGGGCAGGAATACGACGGTTACGGGTTTAACCGATGTCCCTACTCCTCTTTCTTTCTCAGAACGCATTTCCTCTCCCTTTCACGGGAGGCCCACCTTGGGCTGTTCCACCACTTTAATGTTGGGGAACAGTGGCGGTAAGGGCCATAGAGGAATACAGGTCCTTCCTACTGGATGCACCACAGCTTCGCGCCCAGCCACTTTCTCTGCATTGCTGGCAGTGGCGAAGAAGCTGCACCCTCTCACGCTGGCTAGAACAGACGTTGCAGAAGGGTTATGCTCTCCAATTCCACCGGACCCCACCCCCGTTCAGGGGAGTGGTGGAGACGGTGATGGAAACGCCAGACAAAGTGGCCGCTCTGATGACAGAGATTACGGAACATTTGGCGAAGGAGGCGGTGACAGTAGTTCCCCGGGAGCAAAGGAACAAAGGGCTATATTCGCCTTATTTCCTAGTGCCCAAAAAGACGGGGGGAGTGAGGCCGGTTTTGGATTTACGCATTCTCAACGAGAGCATAACCAAACGGCCCTTCCGAATGCTAACGACAAAACGTCTGCTGGAATGTGTCCAGAGAGGGGACTTTTGTACGAGCATAGACCTAAAGGACGCGTACTTTCATGTGCCGGTTCAGCCGCGTCACAGGAAGTTTCTGCGGTTCGCCTTTCAAGGGGTGGCGTACGAATACACGAGGATGCCATTTGGGTACGCCCTGGCACCTCGCACATTTTCCAAGTGTGTGGAGGCGGCATTGGAACCGTTGCGTCGTCAGGGAATACGGCTACTAGCCTACCTGGACGACCTACTGGTTCTCGCCCCGTCAGCAGAACTGGCGATCACTCACACAACACAGACAGTGATGCATCTCACAAGTCTGGGGTTCGCTGTGAATTGGAAAAAGAGCGCGCCCTGGCCCACTCATCAGATTATCTACCTGGGGATACAGCTAGACACTGTGAGGATGAGGGCTCGAATTTCGGACCCCGAAGGGTAGCCTTGTTGCTAGCCCTAAGGAAGTGTCGTCCGAATCACACGGTGACGGCGCTGTCGATCATGTCACTTTTGTGTCTCATGTCGTCAGCCCACTCTGTGGTTCCGCTGGGACTCCTGCACATGCGCAGGACGCAGCGATGGTTCGCCCAACTAAGACTAGACCCATTGCGTCAACGTCATCGGTTGGTGGTGGTTCCCCTCTCGCTCAGTACAGACTTAAACTATTGGAGAAACTCGCGCGTTCTCACGCACGGAGTCCCGATAGGAAAGGTGTCCTCTCACATCCCAGTATTCACGGATGCGTCCCTGACGGGATGGGGAGGGACATGTCAGACACAAGCGATAGGAGGTGTGTGGCCTCAATCAGGTCGTCACATCAACCTCCTGGAGTTGGAAACGGTTCGACTGGTTCTGACCCACTTCGCGTCTACCCTTCGGGGTCGCGATGTGCTGGTCTGGTAAGACAACCGGACCACAGTAGCCCACATAAATCGCCAGGGTGGAGTCAGGTCTCCTGCTCTCCATCGGGCGGCAGAGGAATTGTGGCTGTGGGCTCACGAGCACCTTCGCTCATTGAGAGCAGCACACATTCCGGGCTACTTGAACGTAGGAGCTGACCTCATGTCAAGAGGGGGTCCTCGAGACGACGAGTGGTGTCTGCATCCAGACATTGTTCTCCAGATTTGGGAACAATTCGGGAGAGCCGAGGTGGACCTATTCGCGTCACGCGTGAACGCGCAATGTCCTCTGTGGTTCTCTCTGAGGGAACAGGACGAACCGCCACTGGGAAGGGACGCATTTGCGCACCAACCGTGGCCGAGAGTTCTCCTGTATGCATTCCCTCCGCTGTCCTGCATTCTCCCACTGCTAGCCAGGGTGAGGTCAGGGGGGCTGTCAGTGATACTGATAGCGCCCGATCGCCCGGGGGCTCTGTGGTTTGCGGAGATGAGTCAGATGTTGATTGCGCCACCTTGGCCAATTCCACATTGACGGGACGCGTTGTCTCAGGCGTCCTGGCACGATAGGGAAATTGCCCATAATCGGCCAACCACTGAAGGCCTGGCTGCTGAGAGGGACAGGCTAGAGCGCCGTGGGTTATCTGATGCAGTGATCAGGACCATACAGGGTTCACGTGCCAGTTCCACTTCTAAGATGTATGCCAGTAGATGGAACGTGTTTTCACGATGGTGTGTCACACAAGGTGTGGACCCCATGAGCTGTCAGGTGGAGAGTATTCTCTCTTTTCTGCAGCTCATGTTTGATAAGCAAAAATCGCCTGCCACGATTAGAGTGTTTGCAGCAGCGATTTCAGCTTGTCATGAGGGTTTTGGCAGAGACAATGTCTTTAGTCACCCTCTAGTGAAACGCTTCCTATTAGGAACGCGGCGACTTAGGCCAACACCTAGTGTCACGCTTCCTCAGTGGGATTTGGCTTTGGTACTCGAAGCGCTATGTAAGTCGCCGTTCGAGCCATTGAATCAAATACCCCTCAAGATGCTGTCTATCAAGACAGCACTGTTGCTCGCTTTGACTACAGCTAAGCGGGTCAGTGATTTGTGTGCTCTTTCGACGAGACCTGACTGCCTGGCCATCAATGGTGACCTGAGCAGAGCAGTGTTACGTCCTAACCCGGCATTTGTGCCGAAGGTTATTAAGAGTTCATATAGGTCACAGACCGTGGAGCTGTGGGCTTTTTCTCCTCCTCCTCATAGAGAGAGGAGTGAGGAGAAGCTCCATCGCCTGTGCCCGGTACGCGCTTTGGCGTGTTACGTCGAGCGCACAGCAGCGATTAGGTCATCGCCTCAGTTGTTTGTGTGTCACGGTGCGGCTGCACTAGGTAGACCACTTTCAAAACAGAGGCTGTCTCACTGGCTTTGTGAAGGCATTGAGACAGCTTATGAGGTAGCAGGGCGGCAATTGCCTCAGGGTATCAGAGCTCACTCCACTCGTGGAGTAGCGGCTTCTACTGCCCTTTTTAGAGGAACAGGAGTAGAGGATATTTGTAGAGCAGCATCCTGGTCGACGCCGTCTCCATTTATCAGTTTCTATCTCTTAGATATGTCTTCTAATTCTCTGGCTCGATCTGTACTCAGCGTGGCTGAAGGGAGATCTTGAGTAAGAAAGAGAGGAGAAGCAGGACTGTGGACACAGGTTTCCATCAGGTCCGCTTTGGTTAGGAAGACGTGTTTTTGACAGATGTGTTTTCTAACTCTTTGGCTCGGTTTGTACTCAGCATAGCTGAAGGGAGATCTGGAGCTAGGAAGAGAGGGAAAAGCAGGACTATGGACTGGGTTTCCATCAGGTCCACTTTGGATAAGAAAACATATTTTGTGGCATGAATCCTGACTGACAGGGTCAGTACAGTAGAGGCATGCGTTGATTAACAGAATATGAGGTCATCTATCTGCTTGTTCAGTTAGTATGACTCATGTTTTTGTTCCTGCCCACTAATCTCTGGGATTCCATTGAGTGAGTGAGGCGGTCTACCGCGTTCATAATGTAGAGTGACACTTGATATCATTCTATTAGTGGTCGGTAGTGTTTTCACAGGATATTGAGGCACATCTATCTGCTAGTACAGATTAGTATGGCTTCTATTCTGGTGATCTGCCCACTAGTCATTGGTATTGCCATTGGACTAGGTGGGGCGGGTCTTTTAACCAATGACGCGGTATATTGTGACGCCCGTAGGGGTTTTTAGTTGCAGTACTGCGTCATCACACAGTACTTGAGCGTGCCGTCTTTAGCCAACTCTCTTGCTATCTCTCTCAGAATGACCTTCTTGATCCAAACCAATCAGGTTTCAGGACTGGTCATTCAACTGAGACTGCTCTTCTCTGTGTCACAGAGACTCTCCGCACTGCTAAAGCTAACTCTCTCTCCTCTGCTCTTGTCCTTCTAGACCTGTCTGCTGCCTTTGATACTGTGAACCATCAGATCCTCCTCTCCACCCTCTCCGAAATGGGCATCTCCGGCGCGGCTCACTCCTGGATTGCGTCCTACCTGACCGGTCGCTCCTACCAAGTGGCGTGGCGGGAAGCTGTCTCCGCACCACGTGCTCTCACCACTGGTGTCCCCCAGGGATCGGTTTTGGGCCCTCTCCTTTTCTCCCTATACACCAAGTCACTTGGCTCTGTCATATCCTCACATGGCCTTTCCTATCATTGCTACGCTGACGATACACAACTAATCTTCTCCTTTCCCCCTTCTGATAACCAGGTGGCGAATCGCATCTCTGCATGTCTGGCAGACATATCAGTATGGATGACGGATCACCACCTCAAGCTGAACCCTGGCAAGACGGAGCTGCTCTTCCTCCCGGGGAAGGACTGCCCGTTCCATGATCTCGCCATCACGGTAGACAACTCCGCTGTGTCCTCCTCCCAGAGTGCGAAGAGCCTAGGCGTGACCCTGGACAACACCCTGTCGTTCTCCGCCAACATCAAGGCGGTGACCCGCTCCTGCAGGTTCATGCTCTACAACATTCGGAGAGTGCGACCCTGCCTTACACAGGAAGCGGCGCAGGTCCTGGTCCAGGCACTTGTCATCTCCCGTCTGGACTACTGCAACTCGCTGTTGGCTGGGCTCCCTGCCTGTGCCATTAAACCCCTACAACTCATCCAGAATGCCGCAGCCCGTCTGGTGTTCAACCTTCCCAAGTTCTCTCACATCACCCCCCTCCTCCGCACACTCCACTGGCTTCCAATTGAAGCTCGCATCCGCTACAAGACCATGGTGCTTGCCTTTGGAGCAGTGAGGGGAACGGCACCCCTGTACCTTCAGGCTCTGATCAGTCCCTACACCCAAACGAGGACATTGCGTTCATCCACCTCTGGCCTGCTGGCTCCCCTTCCTCTGCGGAAGCACAGCTCCCGCTCAGCCCAGTCAAAACTGTTCGCTGCTCTGGCACCCCAATGGTGGAACAAGCTCCCTCACGACGCCAGGACAGCGGAGTCACTCACCACCTTCCGGAGACATTTGAAACCCCACCTCTTTAAGGAATACCTGGGATAGGCTAAAGTATTCCTTCTAACCCCCCCCCCCCCCCCCCCAAATTGTAAAGTGGTTATCCCACTGGCTATAGGGTGAACGCACCAATTTGTGAGTCGCTCTGGCTAAGAGCGTCTGCTAAATGACGTTAATGTGCCCTTGAGCAAGGCACTTAACCCTAATTGCTCCTGTAAGTCGCTCTGGTTAAGAGCGTCTGCTAAATGACTAAAATGTAAATGTAAAATGTACTGCGGGACTCGGTTGCAGCCATTGCTAGGCTTGACTTTCTCGTTTCGATGGGAAGTGTTAGGCTCGGCAGGGAGTACATTTTGGAGCGCTACGCTCCGCCTTAAACCATTAGGAGCAGTGCTCCCCTATGGGGCGGAGCTCCACGATATAGAACGATTAGTTACCGGAGTGTAACTCCAGTTCTATGAGTGGAGCGGAGCCCCATAGGTCTTAAGGCCCTGCCGACCCTCTCTAGTCTCGCTGAAGAAAAATATCTCGGGAGGCTGATTGAGGGGAGGCACCCCCTCTTATAGGGACACCTGTACTCCTATTGGCTGTAGGTGTGTGCATAATTTTGTCTCAGGCTGCTGCTGCCTTAGGGCAGAGGGTAAACCATTAGGAGCAGAGCTCCCCTATGGGGCTCCGCTCCACTCATAGAACTGGAGTTACACTCCGGTAACTAATCGTTCAGTGTGTCCGAGTGTTTCTCAGCTGTAGAGACACACAAGTGCAGAGAACTGTAGCTACAGATTGTTACACCAGATAGTGTGATTTTTCCTAAAGATTTTTGCCGACATCTTGTCTATTCAAGTCTTCTCTCATTGATCGAGACAGGTGGGTGTCCACCCCAAAGTGCTGCATGTCATGACGACACAGACCTGTCTCGATCAATGAGTGAGAAGACTTGAAATAGACACGATGGCGGCGCACATATTGTTGGATTACTTGGAGCAACAAAACTTTATTTTTATTTTAATAACGGAGCATTTTCTAAATTCAAACTGACCCCCTGCAACTGGATATTAACATTTTATGAGACTCCTGTTACCCCGAATCGAGGACGAAAATGGCATCGTTAAGGTTGGTCGAAGATTCTCTGTGCTACACCAAACAGTACCTTTCCTGTAACTCCCAGTAATGGAAACCAAAAATCTTTGGTTAAATCACATTATCTGGTGTAACAATCTGTAGCTAAGAACTGGAGATCAGCAGATGATGGGAGAGGTGGTCATGATGAAATTGCCTTTACAAAGAAACATACAGTATGTTCAAGGAATACTTGTAAAGCTGTGGGAGGAGTGTTGTCATGATCAAACTGCCATTCAGCTCCTCGTGAGTCATCTGCTTGAAATCCAGCATAATGTCTAATCCCTTAAAAGGGATACAGTTCTGCTACAATGACACACGCAGCCAAAGGAATTCTGTTTCTGTATCTAGAATCCACTCCAGGAAGAAGCTCAGGCACCCAAAAATATACTATATTGTACAGTTTGAACAACAGTTGAACCATGCCAGCATAACATCAACATTAAGGTAGACTAGTTGAACATGCATACATGTGCACAGACACAGAGATTACATTTACAACAATATCTAGCCTAATAGAAAGAAATATTACATAATCCTCAACCTTTGCACAGTGACCAGACCGTAGAAATGAGGTAGGTAAACAGTATCTACCTACAGCCATGTCTATCAGGCATGCTTTGGCAAATAATTTCTGGGTATAACCAGCTTCAGTTTTAGAGATTTACAACAGTCAATTGTTGTATTATTGTTTCTCCTCACTGTTTGCTACTAAACTTAGCGAGTTAGCTTGCTGGATATACAATACTTGTTATTTACATCTGGTTGGAATCCTATCTTGCGTCATGCCTATAATAACCAATGTCAACGTAAATTATGTTACATAGCTAGCTAGTAAAACGATTTACAGTTGTTGATGTTTGTGAACAAGTTATATATGCGAGGCATGGCGCATAACAACTTAACAGGCACCAGGCTAACATCTAGCCAACTCCAGTCATGTGCTAATGTTTGCTGGTAAACCTAGCTTTAGGTTGCTGGTTGTAACGTTGTAGCTTGCTGTTTAGTAGCTAGCCATATCTACGACTAAAAAGAGAAGAGGTTTTACAATCGAGATACAAAAGATCTATGATTGTAAAACCTCTTCTATTTTTAGTCATAGATATGGCTACCGTTAGTTGTTTAGCTAGCTAACTTAGTTATAACTTAGTTAGCTAGCTACCTAGTTAGCTAAATTAGCAAACAGAAAAATATTTAGATTTCTCCCCTATGTAACAGAATAGTATGTTAGCCAGCAATACACAATATGGGTTTCAGTAGATAAACTAAAGTTAGCTAGCTAGCAGGAAAAATAACTAACTTAGCTAGCCAGGCACCATATTTGTCATCTGCCCTATTGGTGCTGGCATCGGCTGTAGCTGAGCTTCTAACATTAGCTAGATAGTGGCAGATAGCCTAGCAGTTAAGAGCGTTGGGCCAGTAACCAAAAGGTTGCTGATTCGAATCCCCGAGCTGACTAGGTGAAAAATATGTCGATGTGCCCTTGAGCAAGGCACTTAACCCTAATTGCTCATGTAAGTCGCTCTGGATAAGAGTGTCTGCTAAATGACTAAAATGTAAATGTAAGCTAAATCCTCTTCGCTATATTCCGGTTAAAAATTCTATGGTTGAATATCACCATGTAGCTATTAGATGCTCCATCATCGAATTCGTGTTGATGAGAGGAATCACTTGAATCCATTGCGTCTGGTCAGTTCTTTCAGTTTTGCCCAAAGGATTGTTGTTAGTGTCCGCTTCCTTTTCAAAGAAGCCCGCCATGGGGGAAGGACGGGGGCCAGAGCATGAAGCACCACCCAACAGAAGTTGTAGTTTTTCAAAGACTGGAAAAAATATGTGTCTGCTTGTATATTTAGCATTGAATCTGCCGATAGAAACATCGCTGAAAGACGTCCAATGGCTCTATCGAACAAGGACAACCATATCTACACCCACAAAAAATGTATAGTGTGATCAGTATAACATAGAGCCTTAGCAAAATGCCACAAAGCAGGACTACATTCATTTTTAATGTTGATGATGTGGTTGTTTCTGAAAAAGAGCACATGGCTGAGCTCTTTAATCACCACTTCATTAAGTCAGGATTCCTATTTGACTTAGCCATGCCTCCTTGCCTGTCCAACATTTCTTCATCTACCACCCCTTCTAATGCGACTAGCACCGATGCTCCTCCCTCTTTTTCCCCTGCCCGCTATAAAGTTTCTTCCTGCAGGCGGTCACAGAGTCCGAGGTGCTAAAGGAGCTCCTTAAACTTGACACCAAAAAAACATCTGGGTCAGATGGTTTAGACCCTTTCTTCCTATCATCGCCAAGCCTGTCTATGACCCTTTTAACCTGTCTCTCCTCTCTGGGGAGGTTCCCATTGCTTGAAAGGCAGCCACGGTGCATCCTTTATTTAAAGGGGGAGATCAAGCTGATCCTAACTGTTATAGGCCAATTTATATTTTGCCCTGTTTATCAAAAGTGTTGGAAAAACTTTCTTGATGTCTATAGTATTCTCTCTGGTATGCAATCTGGTTTCCGCTCTGGTTATGGATGTGTCACTGCAACCTTAAAGGTCCTAAATGATGTCACCATTGCCCTTGATTCTAAGCAATGTTGTGCTGCTATTTTTATTGACTTGGCCAAAGCTTTTGATACGGTAGACCATTCTATCCTTGTCGGCCGGCTAAGGAGTATTGGTGTCTCTGAGGGGTCTTTGGCCTGGTTTGCTAACTACCTCTCTCAAAGAGTGCAGTGTATAAAGTCAGAACATCTGCTATCTCAGCCACTGCCTGTCACCAAGGGAGTACCCCAAGGCTCGATCCTAGGCCCCACACTCTTCTCAATTTACATCAACAACATAGCTCAGGCAGTAGGAAGCTCTCTCATACATTTATATGCAGATGATACAGTCTTATACTCAGCTGGCCCCTCCCCGGATTTTGTGCTAAATGCTCCACAATAAAGCTTTCGTAGTGTCCAACAAGCTTTCTCTGCCCTTAACCTTGTTCTGAACACCTCCAAAACAAAGGTCTTGTGGTTTGGTAAGAAGAATGCCCCTCTCCCCACCGGTGTGATTACTACCTCTAAGGGTTTAGAGCTTGAGGTAGTCACCTCATACAAGTACTTGGGAGTACGGCTAGACAGTTCACTGTCCTTCTCTCAGCACATATCAAAGCTGCAGGCTAAGGTTCAATCTAGACTTGGTTTCCTCTATCGTAATCACTCCCCTTTCACCCCAGCTGCCAAACTAACCCTGATTCAGATGACCATACTACAAATGCTAGATTACGGAGACTTAATTTATAGATCGGCAGGTAAGGGTGCTCTCGAGCGGCTAGTTGTTCTTTACCATTCGGCCATCAGATTTGCCACCAATACTCCTTATAGGACACATCACTACACTCTATACTCCTCTGTAAACTGGTCATCTCTGTATACATTTACATTTACATCATTTAGTAGACACTCTTATCCAGAGCGACTTACAAAATGGTGCATTCACCTTATGATAGCCAGTGGGACAACCACTTTTTTAAATTCTTTTTTTATGGGGGGAGGTGGGGGTAGAAGGATTACTTTATACTATTCCAGGTATTCCTTAAAGAGGTAGGGTTTCAAGTGTCTCCGGAAGGTGGTCAGTGACTCCGCTGTCCTGGCATCGTGGGAGAGCTTGTTCCACCATTGGGGTGCCAGAGCAGCAAATAGCTTTGACTGGGCTGAGCGGGAACTGTGCTTCTGTAGAGGTAGGGGAGCTAGCAGGCCAGAGGTGGAAGAACGTAGTGCCCTCGTTTGGGTGTAGGGTCTGATCAGAGCCTGAAGGTAAGGAGGTGCCGTTCCCCTCACAGTTCCATAGACAAGCACCATGGTCTTGTAGTAGATGCGAGCCTCAAATGGAAGCCAGTGGAGTGTGCAGAGGAGCGGGGTGACATGAGAGAACTTGGGAAGATCGAACACCAGACGGGCTGCGGCGTTCTGGATGAGATGTAGGGGTTTAATGGCACAGGCAGGGAGCCCAGCCAACAGCGAGTTGCAGTAATCCAGACGGGAGATGACAAGTGCCTGGATTAGGACCTGTGCCGCTTTCTGTGTAAGGTAGGGTCGTACTCTGCTAATGTTGTAGAGCATGAACCTGCAGAATCGGGTCACTGCTTTGATGTTAGCAGAGAACGACAGGGTGATGTCCAGGGTCACGCCAAGGCTCTTTGCACTCTGGGAGGAGGACAAAATGGAGTTGTCAACCGTGATGGCGAGATCATGGAGCGGGCAGTCCTTCCCAGGGAGGAAGAGCAGCTCTGTCTTGCCGAGGTTCAGCTTGAGATGGTGATCCGACATCCACACTGATATGTCTGCCAGACATGCAGAGATGCGATTCGCCACCTGGTTATCAGAAGGGGGAAAGGAGAAAATTAATTGTGTGTCGTCTGCGTAGCAATGATAGGAGAGACCATGTGAGGATATGACAGAGCCAAGTGACTTGGTGTATAGAGAGAATAGGAGAGGGCCTAGAACTGAGCCCTGGGGGAAACCAGTGGTGAGACACGTGGTGCGGAGACAGATTCTCGCCACGCCACCTGGTAGGAGCGACCTGTCAGGCAGGACGCAATCCAAGAGTGAGCAGCGCCGGAGATGCCCAACTCGGAGAGGGTGGAGAGGAGGATCTGATGGTTCACAGTATCAAAGGCAACGGATAGGTCTAGAAGGATAAGAGCAGAGGAGAGAGAGTTAGCTTTAGCAGTGCGGAGAGCCTCCGTGACACAGAGAAGAGCAGTCTCAGTTGAATGACCAGTCTTGAAACCTGACTGGTTTGAATCAAGAAGGTCTCTCTGAGAGAGATAGCAAGAGAGTTGGCTAAAGACGGCACGCTCAAGAGTTTTGGAGAGAAAAGAAAGAAGGGATACTGGTCTGTAGTTGTTGACATCGGAGGGATCGAGTGTAGGTTTTTTGAGGAGGGGTGCAGCTCTCGCTCTCTTGAAGACGGAAGGGACATGGCCAGCGGTCAAGGATGAGTTGATGAGCGAGGTGAGGTAAGGGAGAAGGTCTCCGGAAATGGTCTGGAGAAGAGAGGAGGGGATAGGGTCAAGCGGGCAGGTTGTTGGGCGGCCGGCCATCACAAGTCGCAAGATTTCATCTGGAGAGAGAGGGGAGAAAGAAGTCAAAGCATAGGGTAGGGCAGTGTGAGCAGGACCAGCGGTGTCATTTGACTTAATAAATGAGGATCGGCTGAGATGAACTCTGCCTTGTTGGCCGCAGAACGGCAGTTCCAGAGGCTGCCAGAGACCTGGAACTCCACATGGGTTGTGCGCGCAGGGACCACCAGATTAGAGTGGCAACAGCCACGTGGTGTGAAGCGTTTGTATGGCCTGTGCAGAGAGGAGAGAACAGGGATAGACAGACACATAGTTGACAGGCTACAGAGAAAGGCTACAATAATGCAAAGGAGATCGGAATGAAATGAACTAAACATCTGGGAAAGCGAGAGAGCGGGGCCTCCCTCACTTACGTTTCACTGAAACACCCGTCGCAATATCCACTGGTTGATGCTTATTTACAAAACCCTCTTAGGCCTCACTCCCCCCTATCTGAGATACCTACTGCAGCCCTCATCCTCCACATACAACACCCGTTCTGCCAGTCACATTCTGTTAAAGGTCCCCAAAGCACACACATCCCTGGGTCGCTACTATTTCCAGTTCGCTGCAGCTAGCGACTAGAACGAGCTGCAAAAAAGACTCAAACTGGACAGTTTTATCTCCATCTCTTCATTCAAAGACTCAATCATGGACACTCTTACTGACAGTTGTGGCTGCTTCGCGTGATGTATTATTGTCTCTACCTTCTTGCCTTTTGTGCTGTTGTCTGTGCCCAATAATGTTTGTACCATGTCTTGTGCTACTACCATGTTGTGCTGCTGCCATGTTGTGTTGCTACCATGTTGTTTTCATGTTGGGTTGCTACCTTGCTGTGTTGTCGTGTGTTGCTGCCATGCTATGTTGTTGTCTTAGGTCTCTCTTTATGTAGTGTTGTGTTGTCTCTCTTGTTGTGATGTGTATTCCCCCAGGGTGAAATTCCTCTTTAAGTGAGAGAGAGGGACGTTCAATACCCCCAAGTGTCCCTAAGCTGTTCAATAATAAACCACTTTGAGCACTTAAAATTCCTATTTAAATTCATTATAATTGATATTATAAAGCAACTACATGCAGCATCTTAGACCGTATACCAGGCTCAGAAATAAGCCTGAAGGTCATTAGTCAACATTACATGAGATCTGTAATTCTTATCTGGAGTTTTTGACCAGCCTGTTGATATATGGTGAATGTTATCTCTGGGCTGCTCAGTATGGCTTCCCCAGCCTGAATCTTCAATGTCTGAGGACCTCCCTGTTTGTTAATTCAGCCGCAGTGTGTGTCTGTGTCTGTGTGTGAGGTGACAGACAGCAACGGAACTGACTGCTTCTGGTTCACCTCCTACCGCTCTGTAATTACTGAGGACAGAGAGAACCATGACCTTTACTGGAGGGGGGGAGAGAGAGAGAGAGAGAGAGAGAGAGAGAGAGAGAGAGAGAGAGAGAGAGAGAGAGAGAGAGAGAGAGAGAGAGAGAGAGAGAGAGAGAGAGAGAGAGAGAGAGAACGAGAGAGAGAGAGAGAGAGATAGAGAGAGAGAGAGAGGGATAGAGAGAGAGAGAGAGAGGGGGATAGAGAGAGAGAGAGAGGGATAGAGAGAGAGAGAGAGCGAGAGAGGGATAGAGATAGAGGGATAGAGAGAGAGAGATAGAGGGATAGAGAGAGAGAGATAGAGGGAGAGAGAGAGAGAGAGAGAGAGGGATAGAGAGAGAGAGAGAAAGAGAGAGAGAGAGAGAGAGAGAGAGATAGAGGGATAGAGAGAGAGAGAGAGAGAGAGAGGGATAGAGAGAGAGAGAGAGAAAGAGAGCGAGAGAGAGATAGAGAGGGATAGAGAGAGAGAGAGAGAGAGAGGGATAGAGAGAGAGAGATAGAGATAGGGATAGAGAGAGAGAGAGAGAGAGAGAGAGAGAGAGAGAGAGAGAGAGGGATAGAGAGAGAGAGAGAGAGGGATAGAGAGAGAGGGATAGAGAGAGAGAGATAGAGGGATAGAGAGAGAGAGAAAGAGGGATAGAGGGATAGAGAGAGAGAGAGAGAGGGATAGAGAGAGAGAGAGAGAGAGAGAGAGAGAGAGAGAGAGAGAGAGAGAGAGAGAGAAAGAGGGATAGAGAGAGATGGATGGGAGGGAGCGATACACTACATATGTATGTGGACACTTGCTTGTGTCCTGCTTTAACAGACTCTAGTCTTCTGGGAAGGCTTTCCACTATATGTTGGAACATTGCTGCGGGGACTTGCTTCCATTCAGCCACAAGAGCATTAATGAGGTTGGGCACTGATGTTGGGCGATTAGGCCTGGCTCGCAGGCAGCGTTCCAATTCATCCTAAAGGTGTTCGAAGGGGTTGAGGTAAGGGCTCTGTGCAGGCCAGTCAAGTTCTTCCACACCGATCTCGACAAACCATTTTTTTTGTTTGGACCTAGCTTTGTGCACGGGGGCATTGTCATGCTGAAACAGGAAAGGGCCTTCCCCAAACTGTTGCCACAAAGTTGGAAGCACAGCATCGTCTAGAATGTCATTGTATGCTGTAGCGTTAAGATTTCCCTTCACTGGAACTAAGGGGCCTAGCCCAAACAGCCCCAGACCAATATTCCTTCTCCACCAAACTTTACAGTTGGCACTATGCATTCGGGCAGGTAGAGTTCTCCTGGCATCCACCAAACCCAGATTTGTCCGTCGGACTGCCAGATGGTGATTCATCACTCCAAATAATGCATTTCCACTGCTAAGATGAGTGTTAAGTAAAAAATGGATAAGTTAAAAATAACAAATAACAAATAACTAAAGAGCAGCAGGAAAGGCTATAAACAAGCAGCAATAGCACCGCCCTCGATCGCATGGCGCTACAGAGCCATGACTACATGGAACTCTATTCCACATCAGGTAACTGATGCAAGCAGTAGAATCAGATTTTAAAAAAACAGATTAAAATACACCTTATGGAACAGCGGGGACTGTGAAGAGACACACACATAGACACAGACACATACGTGAAAACATACGCACTATACACACACGTACACATGGATTTTGTGTTGTAGATATGTGGTAGTGGAGTAGGGGCCTGAGGGCACACACTTAGTGTGCTGTGAAATCTGTTATGAATGTATTGTAATGTTTTTTTTAAATGTATAACTTCCTTAATTTTGCTGGACCCCAGGAAGAGTAGCTGCTGCCTTGGCAGGAACTAATGGGGATCCATAATAAAATACAATACAAATACAGAGGGTTGTGCGGACAGCCCAGTACATCACTGGGGCCGAGCTCCCTGCCATCCAGGACCTCTATATCAGGTGGTGTGAAAAGAAGGCCCGGAAAATCGTCAAAGACTCCAACCACCCAAACCATAGACTATTTTCTCTGCTGCCGCACGGAAACCGGTACCGGTGCACCAAGTCTGACACCAACAGGCTGTCACGATCGTCGAAGGAGGACCAAGGCGCAGCGTGGAAGGTGAACATATTTTATTTAATAGAGTAATCACCCGAACAAAACAACAAACGATAACGTGAAGTCCTTGGTTAAACACACATAACCAACACGGAACAAGATCCCACAAACACTGTGGGAAAACTGGCTGCTTAAGTATGGCTCCCAATCAGAGACAACAAGCAACAGCTGATACTCGTTGCCTCTGATTGAGAACCACACTGGCCAACATAGAAACACAATACTAGAATAGAACGTAGAACCAAAACACATAGACTCTACACACCCTGGCTCAACATATTAGAGTCCCCAGAGCCAGGGTGTGACACAGGCTCTTGAACAGCTTCTATCCCCCAGCAATACGACTGATAAATAGCTATCAGAATAGCTACACGGACTATCTGAGTTAACCTTGTATCTTTATTGATCTTTTATTTCTCTATGCACACTCACAGGGCCCTACACACTCACACACACTGTCATTCCAACACACACACAAACACTCACTCCATCATTTTCTCCCTCACACATAATATGCATATACATTTATACTGACTCTACACACCCCCACATACAAGCTGCTGCTACTCTGTTTATCTTAAATCCTGCTGCCTAGTCCCCTTACATTATACATATCTACCTCCATCACTCCAGTATTCCTGCACATGTAAATATGGTATTGGAACTGACTTTTAAAAAATTCCCTGTATACTTTGTGTATTTCATATTCCCAATTGTAACTTCTTCTCGTGTGTTTTTTTTTTCTAGTAATACATTGTTATTGATTATTGCACTGTTGGGTTTTGAGTTTGCAAGAAAGGCATTTCACTGTACTTGTGCATGTGACATTAAGACTTTAACTTCTGTTTAAGTGGGTAATTGTCTGCCGTCCAGCAGCTGTGAAACACTAGCTGGCCCCATACAGAACTCTTTTAATAAATTATAAAAAATGATCCTACTCTTATCCATAACCTCATCATGTCCCCTCCACACTGTATCTATGAGCTGTTGGCTAGCGCGCGCGTCCCAAGACCAGAGTGGGCATACTGTTTCTCGCAGACTTTTTGTGCCAAAACCATCGAGAGAGATAAAAATAGGATGGAAAACACATATTTTTTTTCTTATTTGGTAAATGAAAAGTTATACAACTAAGTGTTTTTTATGTGCACTATGTCATGACGCACAGACAACAAGTCTGTTTGAAGGCAACACACCTCTGGTGGGAAAAATGTGTCGCAAATTGGATGTAAACTTTATGTAAACAACATAATAGACAAGTTGTTTGTATCAATAAACAGTGTGTGTGTCTGTGTGTGTGTGTGTGTGTCTGTGTGTGTGTGTGTGTGTGTGTGTGTGTGTGTGTGTGTGTGTGTGTGTGCGCGAGCACCCTAACAGGGCTCTCTCTGTAGGTAAGGACACGACCTAAGGGCCCTAGTCCAGGGAACCCTCTCATATAGTAATGTACCCTACGGCCCTGTCCAACTAGATCTACACACAGACACACACACATGCACACTCCAACTATATAACAGGTTACTGCTTCTCATCAAGCCAGCTGTCCAGCTGTCTGTCCCTCCTCGTGGGCTGATGGGTGGGTGAGCTGAATGTTTCTACATACAATGCTAGTTATTGTAAAGGCAAGCATTAATACTACGAAACCTGAGCGTACAGACTGTAGGTATGCACAATGTGATATTAAATGATCCTAGCAAAATAATGGCACAAAAAATATTGGCACAATAAGTATTCTATAATATAATTCGAATGAAATCTTCAGTAAAAACGATATTGTTCCAGCTTACTGCTAAATATAAAATGCCTCTCTGTGGACATCAGCTGATAACTGAATGATGTCTTTCTCTGCATTTATCACCATAACATCCCTAACAACCATCCCTAACAACCATCCCTAACAACCATGACCCTGTTCATACATACAGTAGTATCTTAATGTTGAGTAAATCACACACACACACACACACACACACACACACACACACACACACACACACACACACGTACAGAGAGACTAAACACGCCATATTTCTCATGGGAGGAGAGAAGAACGGCCACAAACCAACACTCAGAGTATCTGAACTAAAATAGCCCCTCTCTTTCTCTCTCGCTCACACACTCACACACACACACTCAGCCACTCTCTCTCTCCGCCCAGACAGTTCTGCCCAGTCCAATACTTCTTACCTCACCAAGAAGATAACAAGGCTTTATTTTGCTGTTTGACAGCGGCTGAACTGTAGCGGGGTTGTTAGTCCTTTCCCAGGGCAAATTAGGGGACCAATGCTATCATTCATAGCCCAGCACAGAGCCCCGTTCTGGGGGAGGACGCGGCAGCGCTGTCCCTCCTGGCAGCCAGCTCCTGGCACCTCCAAGGCCCTGCGGCCGCCATCTGACAACCAATGACAACACATACTTTCTCAAACACCCTAGAGCAGGAGTGACACAGTAAATACTATTTTGGGTTCTATGTAGAACCCTCTGTGGAAAGGGTTCTACACGGAACCCAAAAGGATTCTACCTGAAACATCAAAAGGGTTCTACCTGGAACCGAAAGGGATTCTCCTATGGGGACAGCCGAAGACCCATTTTTAGTTCTAGATTATTTTTTTCACCTTTCATTATGCATTACTGGTAGCTGTGAGGCGAGCAACTACACACACAGTATGTCCATCAGTGGGAGTGTGTGTGTATGCATTATGTGTTATGTACGGATGTTTATTTATGTGTCAGTCGGTGTGTGTGAACTCATATCTTATGCACACACACACACACACCGCGGGGAGGAGGTGTGTGTATGAGGGCAGAACAGTCATCTTCCTCTCTGAGCTTGTAGTTTTAAGGGATTAGTCTTAATAAGATGGCAGTTTGAATTCATCCAGCTAATATTTCATGCTGGGGGTATTGCATGGAGGGTTTGGCACAGCACAACACTTTAATGGGTGTTCAGAACAGCCTGCTTGACTTGTGCCGTGATATGATTAGCCCATGGGGAAAAGGTTGGTTAATACACCCTCTATGCTGTGATGCATGGGTCTGTGTGTGAATGTGAGTGTGGCTTTCCGCACGGCTGCACACAGAGAAACATCGAGACTAATGACTAATAAGCAATACCACTCTGTGCCGTGAGGTGTAGATAGACTAACCACAGTTACATAACCTATATGACTGATTAAGATTACATAAACAATATCACATCAATAATCATGTTGTATTTACAAGGGACAATGATATACTACAGTAATATATACTCCAGGGTTTGAGACATACAGTACCTAGTTTCCATCTGTGTTGATATCATGAGTTTTTCTGACCAAGCTACCTGACTGTGCTAGGGCCCAGAGTTATTCCTGGTTGGGTCGGGGGAAACTCCTGTCCCTATTCAACGGCCACACAATGTAAGTACTGCACCAGTAAGCTATATAAAGTACATACTGTATGTAGGATCTCAATTTGATCACTCTTTTGTTGCTCAGAATTTTCCTGCACCGCAGGAAATGCAGATGAGCGTTGTGATTTACATAAATGTACTGAAAACCCACACTAAGACAAAGTTATATTAAGAGTATTGCACTTTTCATTAAGCTTACTTTTGGCCAGCTAATAACCTAACCACCGATCAAGCAACATTATGGACTAAACATTCAAATCCTGTTGCTGCAGGAGTATTTTGCTGTGACAATATAGGTGTCACACCCTGATCGGTTTCACCTGTCTTGTGCTTGTATCCACCCCCCACCAGGTGTCTCCCATTTGTCCCCATTATCCCCTGTATTTACACCAGTGTTTTCTGTTTGTCTGTTGCCAGTTTATCTCGTCAAGCTTACCCGCGGTTTTCCCGTACTCCTGTTTTGCTCTAGTCCCTGTTTTCCAGTTTTTCCCGGTTTTGACCATTCTGCCTGCCCTGACCCTGAGCCTGCCTGCCGTTCTGTACCTTGTGACACTGTTCTGGATTACCGACCTCTGCCTGTCCCGACCCTGAGCCTGCCTGCCGTTTCTGTACCTTTCGGACTCTGCTCTGGATTACTGACCTCTGCCTGCCCTTGACCTGTCGTTTGCCTGCCCCCTGTTTTTGTAAATAAACGTTTTACTATTTCGAACTGTCTGCATCTGGGTCTTATCCTGAGCCTTGATAGTACGAACTGGCCGTGACGGACCCAGCAGACTCGGACCAGCTCCGCAATGCCGTCTCCTCCCAAGGAGCCACCATTGGGAGGCACGAGGAGTTGCTGCGTGGTCTTATGAAGGGTTTCCAAACCTTGGCCGAACGCCATGACCGCGCGTTGACTACATTGCTGGAGCAATTCCACATGTTGTCTATTAGGCAGCCTACCACGACGGTAACCTCCCAGCCCCTCAGTAACCCGGCTGTCAACAGCGCGTCTCTCCCGGCCACCCCGGCTTCCCGAGAACCCCGCTTACCTCCACCGGAACGCTTCGCCCGACAGTCGGGAACCTGTCGGGTGTTTCTCGCTCAGTGTTCCCTCATCTTTGAGCTGCAGCCCTCCTCCTTCCCCTCGGACCGCTCAAAGATAGCGTACCTCATCATGCTGATGTCCGGGAGGGCTCTCGCCTGGGCTACGGCAGTGTGGGAACAACAGTCTGACGTGTGCTTCAGTCTGGAGGAGTTCGTGGACAAGGTGAAGAAGGTTTTTGATTCTCCGTTGTCCGGGAGATAGGCTGCCTGGAAGTTACTCCAGCTTCTGCAAGACTCCCGCAGTGTGGCAGACTATGCGGTGGATTTCCGCACGTTGGCGGCTGAGAGTGCATGGAACCCGGAATCGCTGTTCGACACGTTCCTGCATGGGTTATCGGAGGAAGTTAAGGACGAGTTAGCAGCCCGGTAACTACCTACTGATCTCGACTCGCTTATCGCCTTGACTATCCGGTCCCGACGTCTCCGTCGCCGAGAGAATCCGAGGCTTTCCGAGTTTCCCCGAGAGTTTCTGAAGTCTGCCGATTCGCCTCTTCCCGAGCCAATGCAACTAGGCAGAGCTAGGTTGTCTCCAGTTGAACATTTGCGCAGGCTTAACACTGAGAGTTGTCTGTATTGCGGGACTACTGGTCATTTCTTGTCCTCCTGTCCACTAAAAGATCAGGCTCACTGGTAGGGGCGAGTACTCTGGTGGGCCATACAGAGTACTTTCCCTCTCCCCTTACTCGCACCCCTCTCCATGCCACCCTGTTGTGGGGGAACCAGTCGAAATCTCTCCGGGTACTCATTGACTCAGGTGCCGATGAGAGTTTTATGGACGCTACCCTGGCGTCCGAGCTGGACATCCACACTCAGCCCCTCTTCATTCCCATGGACGTTAGAGCGCTGGATGGGTGCTCTATAGGCAGGGTCACCCACAATATCACTCCCATCAACCTACGAGTGTCAGGGAACCACAGCGAGGTTATCCAATTCCTGCTTATTAAGTCCCCTCAGATTCCCGTGGTATTGGGATTGTTCTTGGCTCCAGCGACACAATCCCCTCATCAACTGGACTGCTGGTACCATCATGGGCTGGAGTCCATTCTCCCACGCCCATTGTCTGAAGTCAGCGCAGCCTGTCCCAGGACGTCTTCCTGTGGGCCCAGAAGTTGCCCAGGACCTCTCCGCCATTCCTGCGGAGTACCAGGACCTCCGGGAGGTTTTTTAGTAAGGCCCGGGCCACTTCGCTTCCTCCGCATCGACCCTATGACTGCGGGGTCGACCTTCTCCAGGGCACCACACCACCCCGGGGACGACTGTATTCACTGTCGGGTCCAGAGACCAAGGCTATGGAGACCTACCTCGAGGACTACCTGGCTGCGGGGTGTATCCGGCCTTCTGCCTCCCCCTCCGGCACAGGGGTCTTCTTTGTGGAGAAGAAGGACAAAACCCTGCACCCGACTACTGGGGCCTCAATGACAGCACGGTTAAGAACCGCTACCCGCTATCACTCATCGCCGACTGGGGTCCTCAGTTCTCGTCCCGGTTCTGGAAGGCGTTATGCACGCTCATTGGGTCGTCGGCCAGCCTGTCCTCCGGGTTCCACCCCCAGTCTAACGGCCAGTCAGAGTGAGCCAATCAGGACCTGGAGACGACTCTTCACTGCCTTGTCTCTGCCAACCTCACCACCTGGAGCCAGCAACTCGTGTGGGTTGAGTACGCCCGCAACACCCTTCCCTGCTCTGCCACTGGTCTCTCGCCTTTTGAGTGTTCCCTGGGATATCAGCCCCCGCTCTTCCCGGAGCAAGAGGAAGAGGTCGGCATACCCTTGGCCCAGATGTTCGTCCGCCGCTGTCGCCGTACCTGAAAGAGTGCCCGGTCGGCTCTTCTCAAGACCACCTCCAGGTATCAACGACAGGCGGACCGGACCCCGGCTCCCCGGTGTCATCTCGGGCAGAGGGAATGGCTGTCCACTCGGGATCTGCCCCTACGGGTGGAGTCCCGCAAACTTTCCCCTGTTTTATCGGCCCTTTCCCCATCTCCAAGATCCTTAGCCCCTCTGCTGTTCGTCTTCTGTTGCCCCGTACCCTCCATCTAAATCCCACTTTTCATGAGTCTAGGATTAAACCTATGTCTCACAGCCCTTTGTCTCCTGTTTCGCTGAGTTCCACCGCTGGCACCTGGTCAACCAGGTATGCGCCAGGTGGCATCCCTAGAGGGGGGGGGTACTGTCACACCCTGATTGGTTTCACCTGTCTTGTGTTTGTCTCCAACCCCCACCAGGTGTCTCCCATTTGTCCCCATTATCCCCTGTATTTACACCAGTGTTTTCTGTTTGTCTGTTGCCAGTTCGTTTTACCTGCGTTTTTCCCATACTCCTGTTTTGCTCTAGTCCCTGTTTTGACCATTCTGCCTGCCCTGAGCCTGCCTGCCATTCTGTACCTTGTGACACTGTTCTGGATTACCAACCTCTGCCTGCCCTTGACCTGTCGTTTGCCTGCCCCCTGTTTTTGTAAATAAACATTTTGCTATTTCGAACTGTCAGCATCTGGGTCTTATCTTGAGCCTTGTTAATAGGTCAAATTAAGATCCTACACATGTAGTAAATTTTTATCTGTGATCATACAGTAGCATAATTAAGGGGTAAGCAGTTTTACAGGAGACACAAGGACACAGATGCATTAGCACATTGTTGTAGGCTATAGGATGTGTGTGTGTTTGTGTGTGTACTTGTCTGTGCAGTATTCCTGTAATTATACTGTAAGTAGACCTGCTGTTATATGAACAGGACAATTGGGGTCCTACTAACTAACCCTAACCCTATTACTAACCTAAACCTTCTACTAACCTAACCCTACTACTAACTAACCCTAACCCTACTACTAATCCTAACCCCACCACTAACTAATCCTAACCCTACTAACTAACCCTACTACTAACTAATCATACTACTAGCTAACCCTACTACTAACTAACCATACTACTAACTAACCCAACCCCTACTACTAACTAACCCAAACACTACTACTAACTAACCATAACCCTACTACTAACTAACCCTACTACTAACTAACCTCACTACTCATTAAAAAGAGAAACATAACATCAATACTCTACAACTCCCTCTTGACCTCCGCACACAAACAAACACAAACAAACACAATATGATATAGTTAGAGAGATGTGCACGCCAGTATCTGTACATTACAAACATTACAAACAACAAGCAAGTTGCTCAGTTACATCTTGGGAGGCTACTAGATAATGGCAGTCAGTCAGACAGGCACAGAGAGGCTGGAAACTGGCTCTTTTATCTAGGCCAGGGGTTCCCAAACGTTTTCACTCGGGCCCCCCTTCCAGCATTGGGGAACATCCCGCGCACCCCCTGTGCACGCGCTCGTGCCACATCTATTTCTATGGGCACAAGCACTGTTCATGACAAACTGTTCACACCCCTCTTGTTGGTTTAAAGCTTATTCCCTTACAGTTCTATACATGTTGCCATGTCTAATGTGTATTCATGTGATATTTGAGTGACTCAAAAATTACAACAATATCTATGGGCTAAAAAACCTAAATAAAAAAACGTTAGCTGACATGGGCTAGTTGACCTGGACATTTCTGACAAGTTATAAATAGCTCTCTAAGGTCTGCAATGACTGACATGACAAGAGGAAAACTGATGATGCACTACCCAATTTCGAAATTGCACCTTGTGCATTCTACTATTACAACTTTCAAGAGTACGTTTAAAGCCCGACCCCTGGGGCGCGCCCCACAGTTTGGGAACCACTGATCTAGGCATTGAATGGCAGTTAGTGACAGTGACAGAGACTGACAGAAGCAGCTCGATAGGAGAGATGGAGCTGGAGGCTAAGGTCAATAGTATTAGTAGCAGAAGAGGTCCAGGAGGAGACTTTGAGTCAGAGAGGACAAGCTTGCCCCCTTTTGGTCTTTAGGGGAAACACCCACAATGCACTACAGTGAAAATATCAACACCTCAAACAGGGATAGCCTAATGAAAATATGTGCGTAGAATTTGTGTAAAACTTTTGTGAATGTGTGTGTAGTGTGTCTGTTTGTTTCTGTGTGTGTGTGTGTGTGTGGATTATTTGCCACTGAGCTATGGGGACTGGGTGGCTGCGGTGTAGAATGTGGGTGTGTGTGTGTGGCGGAGAATGTGTGTGTGTTTCATGCTGTGGTGTTTGACTAACAGACAGGCTGACGGTGAGTCTGGATTCCTGATGGCTGTGGCAGACACTGAGAAATTCACCCTGAGCGGAGAGGAGAAGGGGAATGGGGGGTGGGGGGCATTATGCAACATGTGCAGTTAACGTTACAGAACAACAGCATTTCACAACAAACCCTGCAGCTTCACTCTAAAATTATTCCCTTAAAGTAGAAAGACAGATCTTTTTCCCTCTCATACCTGGGTTCAGTCAGACAGCCTCAAGGCGATTTCAGCAGCCCGCCTGTCACTCTGGAAACCAAATGAGGCCCAACTCTACACCCATGCACAACATGTCCCCATTTTCTTCTACAGCGGTGAGCATTGGGAGAGCTCTCTCTCTCTCTCTCTCTCTTCAGATCACTCACAGTAAGGACATCATTCTGTCAACTACTTGCGTCAGAGATGCTGTCACACACACACACACATCCTACTCTTTGTCTAAAATGGTACAAAACCCTTCGCACTTTCACCCCACACACACCAGACCTGTTTCCCAATCTAGCACACAGTCAGTGAAAAACTTTGGGACATGGCAATTTCAGAGGAGGACATTAGATCTGGCTATCGTATCGTTGCTTAGCGACTGCTTCACACCGTTTCAGACTGACGTACGACTCAGTGATTCAACGGTTGAGTTGAATCACTGACTAGACCAGTTGTTGAGGAGATAGTCAAAAACGGGATAAGGAAAGCTCCACTGTAGCTGAGCTTTCTGAACCAACTGTACAGTAGCTGACCCACTTCCATAACCCCTCATCTTCACAGGGTCAGAAAGAAGAGGCCCCTTCCATAACCCCTCAACCTGTAGTGGAACAGGTTGAGAGCTTCAAGTTCCTTGGTGTCCACATCACCAACAAACTATCATGGTCCAAACACACCAAGACAGTCGTGAAGAGGGCACGACAAAGCCTATTATCCCTCAGGAGACTGAAAACCCTGGCATTGCAAGCACCATGCTCTACCAACTGAGCCACACACGGAACTCCTCAGCTTTACTAGAGGCTGTTCGTCTACTAATCTCACTGCATCCCACCTCCAGGTTACTGATCACTACTTTGTTTCCTTTTCTGTCTCCCTTTCTTCCAACCCTGGCCACTCAGCCCCTACCCAGATGGTGACTCGCTGTAGGAACCTTCACGCTCTCTCTCCCACTATTCTCTTCTATCCTATCATCTCTCGCTTCTGCTAAATCCTTCTCCCACCCGTTTCCTGATTCTGACTCTTCGACCCTACTCTCCTCCGTTTCCGCATCCTATGACTCGCACTGTCCCCTTTCCTTCCGGCCGTCTCGGCCCTCCCTTCCTGCTCCGTGGGTGAGTGACTCATTGCGAGCTTATAAAACAGGGCTGCGAGCAGCTGAGCGAAAATGGAGGGAAACTAAACTTTATGAAAGGTGTCGAACTGACTGAATAAAGTAAATCTCCTATATACTGTACCTTTGCTATTCATAAATCATACAACGTAGTTATATGTCCATAGTAAGTAAACCAAAGATCTTGTTTGTATTTGTGGACCCATGGGGCGGCACACAATTGGCCCAGCGTCGTCCAGGGTAGGGGAGGGAATGGCCAGCAGGGATGTAGCTCAGTTGGTAGAGCATGGCGTTTGCAATGCCAGGGTTGTGGGTTCGATTCCCACGGGGGGCCAGTATGAAAAAATAAAAATAAAATGTATGCACTCACTAACTGTAAGTCACTCTGGATAAGAGCGTCTGCTAAATGACTAAAATGTAAATGTATTTTCCTAGGGTTCGAAGCCCATGTCGAGGCTTGCCAGTGACCGCTAAAGTGACTCGTCACTGTAGCCTAGTGATGGGTTGTTCCCGAACGAACGTCTCTTTTAGGTTCTTTGCACTCTGGGAGGGTGACACTGTGGAGCTGTCAACCTTGGAGAGGTGTTTGGACGGGCAGGCCTTCCCCGGGAGGAATAGCAGCTCCGTCTTGTCAAGGTTGAGCTTGAGGTGGTGGGCCGACATCCAAGCTGAGATATCTGCCAGGCATGCAGAGATGCGTGTCGCCACCTGGGTGTCAGAAGGGGGGAAGGAGAAAAGTAGTTGAGTGTCATCGGCATAGCAATGATGGGAGACCATGTGAGGATATGACGGAGCAGAGTGACTTGGTGTATAGAGAGAAGAGGAGAGGGCCTAGAACCGAGCCCTGGGGGACACCAGTAGAGAGAGCACGTGGTGCAGACACAGATCCTCTCCACATCACCTGGTAGGCGCGGCCTGCCAGGTAGGATGCAATCCAAGAGTGTGCAGAGCCTGAGACGCCCAGCACTGAGAGGGTGGAGAGGGAGGATCTGATAGTTCACGGTGTCGAAGGCAGTGGATAGATCTAGGAGGATGAGAACAGAGGAGAGAGAGTCAGCTTCGGCAGTGCGGAGAGCCTCCATGACACACAGAAGAGCAGTCTCGGTTGAGTGACCCATCTTGAAGCCTGACTGGTTAGGGTCAAGAAGATTGTTCTGAGAGAGATAACGGGGGAGTTGGTCAGAGACAGAACACTCAAGTGTTTTGGAAAGAAAAGAAAGAAGGGATACAGGTCTGTCGTTTTTGACGTCAGAGGAGTTGAGTGTTGGTTTCTTGAGGAGGGGAGTGACTCTGGCCATTTTGAAGTCAGAGGGGACGCAGCCAGTGGTCAGGGATGAGTTGATGAGGGAAGTGAGGAATGTGAAAAGGTCTCCAGAGATGGTCTGGAGAAGGGAGGAGGGGATGGGGTCGAGCGGACAGGTTGTCGGGCAGCCAGAACTCACAAGTCGCAGGATTTCATCTGGAGAGAGATGGGAGAAAGAGGTCAAGGCGTAGGGTGGTTCTGTGTGAGTGGGACCAGTGGACTCAATAGGCTGGGTGAATGAGTAGCGGATGTCGTCTACTGTTAGATTAATTTGTATTTTAAGAATAATTGTAGCTCCTCCAGTGACAGGCATGAGGCAAGAGGTCTTGATTTGAATACAGGGCTTTAATGCTGGTCAACCCGTGAGAACTGGTTTAAAGAAAGAAAAAATACATTAACAAAATAATGCCATATGCATGTCTCACACATCTGGCGTTATAATCAAGCTCATACAGCTAGACACTTTATGTATATTTTACACCAAAAAATGACGCACGTAAACACAAACACCCTCATAGCAAAATAAATAGTCAACAAACCTCATTGCTGCTTATCACACAGAGGTGCTAAACATCCTTTTAAATGTCCTTTATCTTCTTCTGTATACTTTCTTTGTAAGTATGCACTTAAACACGATAACAGTGGAAAAATAATTCGCTTTTTGCGGTAAAGTTTCCTCGGTGCGTCGCTAAAGGCGCTCGGGTGACAACACTCGGGCGGAACCAATAATTAGTTCCGTCTTGCTGTAAACGTACAATTCAGAAGAAATTAAATAATAAAAAGTGCAAATACATGAAATAACTAAAGTGCTAATACATGAAATAAACTGGCGACAGAGGCAGTTACAATAATGACTAAAGGATTTCACCCCAAATACAGTATAAATGTGTGAACGGTGTTAGAGTTATAATGTAGTGGCAACCCACTAACAGAGGGGGGCGGGACTAAACATTCCAGGGTGAAGGGGACTGAGAAAACGGGTTAAAAAAAGCCTCCTAAAGGTGGGCGGAGCAAAGTGCCTTTGTGTGTCAAGGGGTATAAAACAGGAGTGTATGGGTTTTGGCACCAGAGCTCTCCATGAATAAAAATACAGATAATTCTTGCTGGTTGTGGACCTTGAATCATTTATGATTAAAACCAGAGCCTTACAACCTCTGGTAATGATTCAAGCTTAGGTTGAATTAGAGATAGAAATTCTCGTGACAAGTGGTCCTTCGAGCGGAGCTTAAAAAACGTCTTTGTCGTTCTAGACTTTACTGAGAGGAAGTGCTTTGATGAATTCAAATGGTTATTACTTTATTGTATAGGTTGAGTAACACCAAAATAAATGGTGGATTCTAAAAAAAAAAAATTGTTTCGTTACGTGAACAATGGGATATCGTTTTTACTATTAGGATGATGGATTGAAAAAACATTGGTTATAAGTATGAAGTTAAAGGTAAAAATAACTGAATTGTGTAATAGAAGGGGAGAGAGATTTTCCTAGGGGGTTGATCAAATAATTGATAATGGATCATTTGAGATGAGATCACATGTAGCAGATTTAGGGTAATCAATTAAATAATCATTGTATACTCAAGGAATTTTGAGTGGTTTTATGGATTAGTTATGAGGAATTAGATTGATACAAACATTATTGATGGGTTAGGACTGGGGATATCTGTATCATGTTGTGTGTACTACCATCTTTAGATTACTGATGGTAATTGAAGGTTAACAAAATGTATACCCAGGAGAAAGAGATTATCTTATCTCATTGGAATGTTGCTAAGGGTGAGGGGGAGCAATAGTGAAGTTAGGCAGTATTTAGGTCATAAAAGTGAGCTACCAAATTAAGTTGAGCCTGGCTATCTTTGATTGTTGTTTTTCAATTGGGTTTTTCAAATAAAAAACAACACACCCAGCATGATGTTTATAAAGGGTTGTTATGTTGAATTTAGGGGATTTTCAGCAGTTCATGGGTGTTGTTTGCTATGCTGTGGGATGGAATGGTTTGTTGGGTGATATTTGTGTCACGCCCTGGCTCTAGGGACTCTTTTAAGTTGAGCCAGGGTGTGTAGAGTTTATGTTTTGTGCTCGTTGTGTCTAGTCTAGTTTTGTATATCTATGTTGGCCAGAGTGGTTCTCAATCAGAGGCAACGAGTATCAGCTGTTGCTGGTTGTCTCTGATTGGGAACCATATTTAGTCAGGTGGTTTTCCCACAGTGTTTGTGGGATCTTGTTCCGTGTTGGTTTGTGTTTTGCACCTGTGGACGTCACGTATCGATTTGTTGTTTTGTTCGTGTATCATTTAATAAATAAGTATGTTCACCTTCCACGCTGCGCCTTGGTCCTCTATATCCGACGATCGTGACAGAAGATCCCACCAATACAGGACCAAGCAGCGTGCCCAGGCAGGAGAGGAGAAGCGGCGCCAACCGGGCAGTCGTCGGACAGGCGAGGGGCACCCCCAAGAAATTTTTAGGGGGGGCACATGGCAGGGACGACGGGGCCACTGGAGGCAGATAAGGGGCGAGTTGGTGGACGAGGAGAGAAGGCCACCGGGTTACGGGAGCCATTGGTGTATAGAGGGAAGGAAAATGTAGAGGCACGGCGAGAGGTACTGAAGTGTGTTGCCAGTCCGGTCCGGCCCGTTCCTGATCCCCGTGTAAGGCCAGTGGTGTGTGTTCCCAGTACGGTCCGGCCTGTTCCTGTCCATTGCGCCAAGCCTATGGTGCGCGTCGCCAGCCCGGCCCGGCCTGTTCCTGCCCCTCGCATCAAGCCTATGGTGCGCGTCGCCAGCCCGGCCCGGCCTGTTCCTGCTCCCCGCACCAAGCCAATGGTGCGAGTCGCCAGCCCGGCCCGGCCCGTTCCTGCTCCCCGCACCAAACCTGTGGTGCGCGTCGCCAGCCCGGCCCGGCCTGTTCCTGCTCCCCGCACCAAGCCAGTGGTGCGCGTCGCCAGCCCGGCCCGGCCTGTTCTTGCTCCCCGCACCAAGCCAATGGTGCGCGTCGCCAGCCTGGTCCGGCCTGTTCCTGCTCCCCGCACCAAACCTGTGGTGCGCATCGCCAGCCCGTGCCCGTTTCACCGGTGCCTGGTCAGGTACCGGTCAGCTGCTCCACACCGGAGCCTGAGCAATCCGCTCCACCGAAGTCCAGTCCAGCTCCAGCCAGTGGGGCTAGACCAGACCAGGGGCACTACGGGGGGGTTAGTAGAGGGTGGTGGTCAAGCCCGGAGCCGGAACCGCCTCCGAGGAGGAATGCCCACCCAGCCCTCCCCTGTTCGGTGATGTTTAGGCGCGGTCGCAGTCCGCGCCTTTAGGGGGGGGTACTGTCACGCCCTGGCTCTAGGGACTCTTTTAAGTTGAGCCAGGGTGTGTAGAGTTTATGTTTTGTGCTCGTTGTGTCTAGTCTAGTTTTGTATATCTATGTTGGCCAGAGTGGTTCTCAATCAGAGGCAACGAGTATCAGCTGTTGCTGGTTGTCTCTGATTGGGAACCATATTTAGTCAGGTGGTTTTCCCACAGTGTTTGTGGGATCTTGTTCCGTGTTGGTTTGTGTTTTGCACCTGTGGACGTCACGTATCGATTTGTTGTTTTGTTCGTGTATCATTTAATAAATAAGTATGTTCACCTTCCACGCTGCGCCTTGGTCCTCTATATCCGACGTTCGTGACAATTTGAAACTAAATTGATGCAATGAGCTGCAGTAATCAGAGGAAGGTACAATCTAAGGCGAAACAGCTATTGCATAGATCATTGATTTAGCAATAAGATCAGGAAGATAGGGACTAGATGGAAGAATTTTTTTTTTTGATGAACAATTATGAGCTTTTTGGTGATGATGTACTGCTCTAAAGCTTGGGTACTCCATTATGTACTGCATACTGGTAAATTAACTGATCTTATCTATGGGAAGGCAATGGCAGCCCATGGTAAAATCATTTGGAACTCTGAGGAGGAAGAACAGTTTGTTGTTGCTCTCTTCCCAAACAGTCTTAGCTTTTCATACATATATCAGGGATGTTACCCAAATGGTAGAGAGTAAAGAGGGAAATGACATTGGTCGTGATTTAAAGATGATGATGATTTTTTTTTTTTTTTGGTGGGCTATTAGATATAACTGGGTTAATCACGAACATAGAGGTTTTTATTCTTTGTTGCTAGGCAGAAGACTTAGGTGACCTAGGGTCGAAGTGCTTGCTCTTACTTCAAATCAAATCAAATCTAATGTTATTGGTCACATGCGCCGAATACAACAGGTGCAGACATTACAGTGAAATGCTTACTTACAGCCCTTAACCAACAGTGCATTTATTTTTAACAAAAAAAGTAAAAATAAAACAACAACAAAAAAAGTGTTGAGAAAAAAAGAGCAGAAGTAAAATAAAATAACAGTAGGGAGGCTATATATACAGGGGGGTACCGGTGCAGAGTCAATGTGCGGGGGCACCGGCTAGTTGAGATAGTTGAAGTAATATGTACATGTGGGTAGAGTTAAAGTGACTATGCATAAATAATTAACAGAGTAGCAGCAGCGTAAAAAGGATGGGGTGGGGGGGCAGTGCAAATAGTCCGGGTAGCCATGATTAGCTGTTCAGGAGTCTTATGGCTTGGGGGTAGAAGCTGTTGAGAAGTCTTTTGGACCTAGACTTGGCACTCCGGTACCGCTTGCCGTGCGGTAGCAGGGAGAACAGTCTATGACTAGGGTGGCTGGAGTCATTGACAATTTTGAGGGCCTTCCTCTGACACAGCCTGGTATAGAGGTCCTGGATGGCAGGAAGCTTGGCCCCAGTGATGTACTGGGCCGTACGCACTACCCTCTGTAGTGCCTTGCGGTCGGAGGCTGAGCAGTTGCCATACCAGGCGGTGATGCAACCAGTCAGGATGCTCTCGATGGTGCAGCTGTAGAATTGTTTGAGGATCTGAGGACCCATGCCACATCTTTTCAGTCTCCTGAGGGGGAATAGGCTTTGTTGTGCCCTCTTCATAACTGTCTTGGTGTATTTGGACCATGATAGTTCGTTGGTGATGTGGACACCAAGGAACTTGAAGCTCTCAACCTGTTCCACTACAGCCCCGTCGATGAGAATGGGGGTGTGCTCAGTCCTCTTTTTTTCCTGTAGTCCACAATCATCTCCTTTGTCTTGGTCACGTTGAGGGAGAGGTTGTTATCCTGGCACCACACGGCCAGGTCTCTGACCTCTTCCCTATAGGCTGTCTCATCGTTGTCGGTGATCAGGCCTACCACTGTTGTGTCGTCGGCAAACTTAATGATGGTGTTGGAGTCGTGCCTGGCCTTGCAGTCATGGGTGAACAGGGAGTACAGGAGGGGACTGAGCACGCACCCCTGAGGGGCCCCCATGTTGAGGATCAGTGTGGCAGATGTGTTGTTACCTACCCTTACCACCTGGGGGCGGCCCGTCAGGAAATCCAGGATCCAGTTGCAGAGGGAGGTGTTTAGTCCCAGGATCCTTAGCTTAGTGATGAGCTTTGAGGGCACTATGGTGTTGAATGCTGAGCTGTAGTCAATGAATAGCATCATCTGTGGATCTGTTGGGGCGGTATGCAAATTGGAGTGGGTCTAGGGTTTCTGGGATAATGGTGTTGATGTGAGCCATGACCAGCCTTTCAAAGCACTTCATGGCTACAGACATCAGTGCTACGGGTCGGTAGTCATTTAGGCAGGTTATCTTAGTGTCCTTGGGCACGGGGACTATGGTGGTCTGCTTGAAACATGTTGGTATTACAGACTCAGTCAGTGACATGTTGAAAATGTCTGTGAAGACACTTGCCTGTTGGTCAGCACATGCTCGGAGTACACGTCCTGGTAATCCATCTGGCCCTGCGGCCTTGTGAAGGTTGACCTGCTTAAAAGTCTTACTCACATTGGCTACGGAGAGCATGATCACATAGTCATCCGGAACAGCTGGTGCTCTCATGCATGCTTCAGTGTTGCTTGCCTCGAAGCGAGCATAGAAGTGGTTTAGCTCGTCTGGAAGTCTTGTGTCACTGGGCAGCTCACGGCTGTGCTTCCCTTTGTAGTCTGTAATAGTTTTCAAGCCCTGCCACATCCGATGAGCGTCAGAGCCGGTGTAGTACGACTCAATCTTAGTCCTGTATTGACTCTTTGCCTGTTTGATGGTTCGTCGGAGGGCATAGCAGGATTTCTTATAAGCGCCCGGGTTAGAGTCCCGTTCCTTGAAAGCGGCAGCTCTACCCTTTAGATCAGTGCGGATGTTGCCTGTAATCCATGGTGTCTGGTTGAGGTATGTACGTACGGTCACTGTGGGGACGACATCATCGATGCACTTATTAATGAAGCAAGTGACTGATGTGGTGTATTCCTCAATGCTATCTGAAGAATCCCGGAACATGTTCCAGTCTGTGCTAGCAAAACTGTCCTGTAGCTTAGCATCTGCGTCATCTGACCACTTTTTCACTCCAATACGTACTGTATGTACTCTTGAGGAGGGCCCTCATCCTAGGTTCTGACTACACAACATACCCAGTGGCCTGCCAAACCCTAGATGCAAACGCTTCAGCAGAGACGCGAGGAGCTGTGTCTGAAATTTGCTTCCAAGCTGCAGAGTTCAAGTGAATTCTCCAGCTGGCTGCCACCTTCAATAGATCAGAGACCTGGAGACAGGACAAGGCAAGCTACGGGAGATCAGATGTAACACTGGACGTTACAGAAAAAGCCCAATACCATCATTAGTTAGTCTTTTAAACAGACACTAGTTATCATTAGTTAGTCTTTTAAACAGACACTAGATGTTGTTAAATTTGAATGTTTTTATTAATGTGTTTCTGTTTTAATCATGTTCATTTTCTTTATCTTATGTAAGATACATAGCAATTCAGTTTTCTTTATCGTAAACTGCCAAATTGCTCCACTGTGGCATATGTATTTGTGTAAATAATCTATCTACCTCTAATTTGGGTAAATGTTTTCAGATAGTTGTCCTCTCTTCCAGCGCCTCATCAGAGGAAGGTTAGGGAGGCAGGCCTGCTCTGCTCTGTGCCAAGCCCTGACTGGCTGACTGACTCATCGCAGTGTGGGAAGGTTACAGAATGTCCTACTCAGGAAACAGTCATAACCAACACTGCAGATATGAGGAGGGTTAGGTGAGGTTTTCAAGAAGCAGGGTTCCGTACCGTGTTATATAAAAACACTTATCAATGCAAAACTTGTCAAATGAACCAAACTCTAGAGGTATCTGAGTAATGCAGAAGAGGCATGGTATATTGCTCAATTGGCAGACATGAAAAGGAAGGAGAAACTATTCAGACGTTTTACAATATACTGCCATACAGTACACTTTCTTTCCCTCTGACACACACACTTATCAAACAGTATAAAACATGCACACACTCTCTTTTACCCACAGCCACCGCCACACCACACATTTACATGTATGCAAAGTCCAGTACTCACATGTATGTTCCTGAGTTTCTTCTTCCCTCTCTCCAGCCTGCTGAGGAGTCTGTGCTGCTGCTGTTCTGTGGTCGCCGGCCGCATCAGACGGTCGTCAACGGACATCGTCTCTCTCAGAGCCGCCCGCACGCCCCCCGCCTCACCCGCTGTCTCCGTCTCACACGCTGCTGTCGCTGTCTCACCCGGGGGGAGGCTTCTCACTCCCACCCCCACCCCGGCAGCCGGTGCTGGGGTTGGGGCCTGGGCTGATGATATGGGAGATGGTTCTGTTCTGTCAAAGTCCTGCTGCACTGAGCCTGGACAACAGAAACCAGAGGCACACCACTGATAACCAACACCAGCATTGATACAATGGACACAGAGAGACAAGAAAGATGGTATACAAAACCACACACACACAAACACAAAATGTGCGATCAATAGTCAATTAGAAAGAGAAAATGAGAGAAAACGAAGAGAAGAGAAGTAGACATTATGTGGGAGTGAATTGCTCCTTTGAGACGGTCAGACAGAACACCAGGATTTAATAGTCTCATTTTGTCTGAAAACAAACAGGCCTTTAGGACTTTCAGTGAATTCAGAAATGAATTTCAAACACAGATTCAACCATAAATACCAGGGAGGTTTTCCAATGCCTCGCAAAGAAGGGCACCTATTGGTAGATGGGTAAAAAAAGCAGACATTGAATATCCCTTTGAGTATGGTGAACTTGTTAATTACACTTTGGATGTTGTATCAATACACCCAGTCACTACAAAGATACAGGCATCCTTCCTAACTCAGTTGCCGGAGAAGAAGGAAACCGCTCAGGGATTTCACCATGAGGCCAATGGTGATTTTAAAACAGTTACAGAGATGAATGGCTGTGATAGGAGAAAACTGAGGATGGATCAACATCATTGTAGTTACTCCACAATACTAACCTAAATGACAGAGTGAAAAGAAAGAAGCCTGCATAGAATAAAAATATTCCAAAGCATGCATCCTGTTTGCAATAAGGCACTAAAGTAAAACTGCAAAAAATGTGGCAAAGAAATAACTTTATGTCCTGAATACAAAGCGTTATGTTTGGGGCAAATCCAACACAACACATCACTGAGTACTACTCTTCATATTTTCAAGCATAGTGGTGGCTGCATCATGTTATGGGTATGCTTGTCATCGGCAAAGACTAGGGAGTTTTTTAGGATAAAAAGAAATGGAATAGAGCTAAGCACAGGCAGAATCCTAGAGGACACTGGGAGACAAATTCACCTTTCAGCAGGACACAAGGCCAAATATACACTGGGAGTTGCATACCAAGACGACATTGAATGTTCCTGAGTGGCCTAGTTACAGTTTTGACATAAATTGGCTTGAAAATGTATCGCAACACTTGAAAATGGCTGTCTAGCAATGATCAACAGCAAACTTGACAGAGCATGAAGAATTTTGAAAATAATAATGTGCAAATATTGTACAATCCAGGTGTGCAAAGCTCTTAGAGACTTATCCAGAAAGACTCACAGCTTTAACTGCTGCCAAATGTGATTCTAACATGTATTGACTCTAGGGTGTGAATACTTATGTAAATCAGATATTTCTGTATTTATTATTTAATAGATTTGCTAACATTTCAAAAACATTTTTTTAACTTTTTCATGACGGGGTACTGTGTGTAGATGGGTGAGAAAAATATATTTAATCAATTTTGAATTCAGGCAGTAACACAACAAAATGTGGAATGTGTCAAGAGGTATGAATACTTTCTGAAGGCACTGTAACTGGTCTCTGGTCACCTCAGGCACCCAAATACTCATACACACATACGCAATCACAAGCAAACACACAAACACGAATGCACGCACAACCACACGCTCAAGCACTCAGCAGACACTCACACACTTTTAAGCTGGTGCACTCAGACTGAAAACAATAAGATCAATTCAATAGAATTCATAGCTACCAGACTAATGGAAAATAATTATACTGTAGACTGCACATTATTAAACTCATTATGAAGAGATGTCACACACACACACACACACACACCTACACACACACAAATCCACGCACACACACACACACTAACCTGCTGTTCATGTTTCTCTCAGCTCACTGTGTGTGTCTGTGTCAGCTGTTGCGAGTGTGTGTGTGTGTGTGTGTGTGTGCGCGCACGCAAGTGTGTGTGCGTGTGTGTGGTAGAATGTATCAGATTCATCCCATAGGGTAGCTGAGCACCTGGGAGCCGCTCTGTACTGGTTGAATGACAGAAGGCTCATTAAATATAACCATGCAGCCTATACACCACCCTGTATTATTAGAACTCACACTCACAGCCAATATCGGCTCAGACTTAAAGCTGCAATATGTAACTTTTTGGGCGACCCAACCAAATTCACATTGAAATATTTATAGATTATAGATCTGTCATTCTCATTGAAAGCAAGTTTAAGAAGTGAAGGGTCTGTTCAAGGTGCGCTACTTCTATGCGTCCGTTGCTTAAGTTTAGTTTTTGCGTCTTTTACTTTCGGTTTTGTACACCAGCTTCAAACAGCTGAAAATACAATATTTTTGGTTTTGGAAAATATACGGTGCCTTCGGAAAGTATTCAGACCCCTTGACTTTTTCCACATTTTGTTACGTTACAGGCTTATTCTAAAATGGATTTGAAAATATATATATCCTCAGCAACCTGCACACAATACCCCATAATAACAAAGCGAAAACAGGTTTTTAGAAATGTTTGCAAATGTATTACAAATTTAAAACAGTATTCAGACCCTTTGCTATGAGACTAGAAATTGAGCTCAGATGCATCCTGTTTCCATTGATCATCCTTCAGATGCTTCTACAACTTGATTGGAGTCCACCTGTGGACAATTCAATTGATTGGACATGATTTGGAATGGTACACACCTGTCTATATAAGGTCCCACAGTTGACAGTGCATGTCAGAGCAAAAACCAAGCCACGAGGTCGAAGGACTTGTCCGTAGAGCGCCGAGACAGGATTGTGTCGAAGCACAGATCTGGGGAAGGGTACCAAAACATTTCTGCAGCATTGAAGGTCCCCAAGAACACAGTGGCCTCCATCATTCTTATAATAATATAATATGCCATCTTCTTAAATGGAAGAAGTTTGGAACCACCAAGACTCTTCCTAGAGCTGGCATCCCGGCCAAACTGAGCAGTCGGGGGAGAAAGGTCTTTGTCAGGGAGATGACCAAGAACCCGATGGTCACTCTGACGGAGCTCTAGAGTTCCTCTGTGGAGATGGGAGAACCTTCCAGAAGGAAAACCATCTCTGCAGCAGTCCACCAATCAGGCCTTTATGGTAGAGTGGCCAGACGGAAGCCACTCCTCAGTAAAAGGCACATGACAGCCTGCTTGGAGTTTGCCAAAAGGCACTAAAGACTCTCAGACCATGAGACACAAGATTCTCTGGTCTGATGAAACCAAGATTGGCCTGAATGCCAATCGTCACGTCTGGAAGAAACCTGACACCATCCCTACGGTGAAGCATGGTGGTGGCAGCATCATGCTGTGGGGATGTTTTTCAGCGGCAGGGACTGAGAGACTAGATAGGATCGAGGCAAAGATGAACGAAGCAATGTACAGAGAGATCCTTGATGAAAACCTGCTCCAGAGCTCTCAGGACCTCAGACTGGGGCAAAGGTTCACCTTCCAACAGGACAATGACCCTAAGCACACAGCCAAGACAACGCATGAGTGGCTCCGGGACAAGTCTCTGAATGTCCTTGAGTGGCCCAGCCAGATGCCAGACTTGAACCTGATCGAACATCTCTGGAGAGACCTGAAAATAGCTGTGCAGCAACGCTACCCATCCAACCTGACAGAGCTTGAGAGGATCTGCAGAGAAGAATGGGGAAAAACTCCCCAAATACAGGTGTGCCAAGCTTGTAGCGTCATACCCAAGAAGACTTGAGGCTGTAATCGCTGCTAAAGGTGCTTCAACAAAGTACTGAGTAAAGGGTCTGAATACTTACGTAAATTTAATATTTCCATTTTTTATTTTTAATAAATTAGCAAACATTTCTAAAAACCTCTTTTTGCTTTGTCATTATGGGGTATTGTGTGTAGATTGTTGAGGGAAAAAAACAATTTAACCAATTTTAGAATAAGGCTGTAACCTAACAAAATGTGGAAAAAGTCAAGGGGTCTGAATACTTTCCAAAGGCACTGTATTTCACAGCAGTTTAGATGGTACAATGAGTCTCTACATTATACTTGCTTGTTTTGTCACATAAACAGGAAATGGCGGAGCGATTTCTGCATAGTGCATCTTTAAGGATAATTCACATAGGGCTGGGCAATATGGCCAAAATATTATATCACAGTATTTTCAAATTTTTTGTAGTACGACAGTATTCTGTTTCTGCCATTTGCATGGTTATTTGTTCAATTCCAGCATTCACTTCCAGCATTTTCATAAATGTCTTAATTTCCTGCACTCATTTGTTATCATTTACACACTGTGTCACATGTCTTTTTGTCTTAGTATGCCTCTATTTCATCAAACAAAACTGTTTCCTTTATGAGAATAATTATCTTCTTTCACTGTGTATTTTCGGCTTCAATTGCATTTCTTACTTCCGCCACTAGGGGTATTCAGCCGATTTACGGGGGTCTATTTGACAAGCTTGCCCTCCTGAAGTTGTTGACTTGTTGTGCTAGAAATTAAGGTTAGCTAGCAGTTCTCAGTTGTTAGCAGCTTCTTACTGGCCATAAAAACAGAAGATTTATGATTTTTTTGAGTCATTACTGAATTATTTATTGTAACAAATCAAACCAATTAAATGCCATTATAGAAGGCAAAGTAAAAATCCAAACTGGTCCATTAATGAATACTGGTACAGTTGAAGTCGGAAGTTTACATACACTTAGGTTTGAGTCATTACAACTTGTTTTTCAACCACTCCACAAATTTCTTGTTAACAAACTATGGTTTTGGCAAGTCGGTTTGGACATCTACTTTGTAGAACAATAGTATGCAAGTATAAACACCATGGGACCACACAGCCGTCATACCGCTCAGGAAGGAGACGCGTTCTGTCTCCTAGAGATTAACGTACTTTGGTGACAAAAAGTGCAAATCAATCCCAGAACAACAGCAAAGGACCTTGTGAAGATGCTGGAGGAAACAGGTACAAAAGTATCTGTATCCACAGTAAAACAAGTCCTATTTCGACATAACCTGAAAGGCCGCTCAGCAAGGAAGAAGCCACTGCTCCAAAACCGCCATAAAAAAGCCAGACTACGGTTTGCAACTGCACATGGGGACAAAGATCATGCTTTTTGGAGAAATGTCCTCTGGTCTGATGAAACAAAAATAGAACTGTTTGGCCATAATGACCATCGTTATGTTTGGAGGAAAAAGGGGGTTGCTTGCAAGCCTAGGAACACCATCCCAACCGTGAAACACGGGGGTGGCAGCATCATGCTGTGGGGGTGCTTTGCTGCAGGAGGGCCTGGTGCATTTCACAAAATAGATGGCCTCATGAGGAAGGAAAATGATGTGGATATATTGAAGCAACATCTCAAGACATCAGTCAGGAAGTTAAAGCTTGGTCGCAAATTGGTCTTCCAAATGGACAATCACCCCAAGCATACTTCCAAAGTTGTGGCAAAATGGCTTAAGGACAACAAAGTCAAGGAATTGGAGCGGCCATCACAAAGCCCTCACCTCAATCCTATAGAAAAGCTGTGGGCAGAACTGAAAAAGCGTGTGCGAGCAAGGAGGCCTACAAACCTGACTCAGTTACACCAGCTCTGTGTCACGGATTCTGCCGAGACTGCCCTTCCTTCTGGCTCGGGCAGGCTTCGGCGTTCGTCGTCACCGGAGTACTAGCTGCAGCCGCTCTGTTATATGTTTCTATGTTCATCTGATTGTTGTCTGTTGTTGCACACCTGTTCCCTATTATGTTAGTTTGTCTTCCCTATTTAACCTGTCCACTGTGTGGTGTGCGTGTTTATTTGCTTGTACGAGTGTCATTTTGAGAGCGGGTTTTGCTCCTCCCTTGTTGTTGGAGGTTTTGCTTGTATTTCTTTACTACTCAGTAAAGTGGTTCTTCATCTCATTCTGTGTCCTGCACTTGACTTTGGCCTACCGCATTCCACCGACATTCGTGACAGAAACACGCACCACTATGGAGTCAGCAGGAGCAGCCGGAGTAACCGAGACGATGGAGGAACGAGTCCAATGTCAGGAATTAATGATTCAGACTGTCGGGGTCACCATGGAACGAGTGTTCCAGACAATAGAACGATGGGAGAGAGGTGGTATCCCGTCACCATCTCCACCATCTCCAACCACCTACAACACTGGTCACCGCTTCGCCATCTGGGTCCAGTGGGATTCGGCTCTCGCTCCCGAGGGCATATGACGGAACACCTGCCGGGTGCCAGGGATTTGTCCTCCAGGTCGAGCTTTACCTGGCCACCATTCACCCGGCGCCCTCGGGATACGAGAGCGTGTCCGCCCTCATCTCCTGTCTATCGGGGAAGGCGCTGGAATGGGCCAACGCCGAGTGGAGAGGAATAGACGCAAGTACTGTCCGCTACGAGGATTTCACCCGCCACTTCCGGGCGGTATTCGATCATCCACCAGAGGGAAGAGCGGCGGGTGAACGTCTGTTCCACCTACGACAGGAAATGAGGAGCGCATAGGAGTTTGTGCTGGATTTCAGAACTTTAGCAGCCAGCGCGGGATGGAATGAGAGGGCCCTGATCGACCATTATCGCTGCAGCTTAAGGGAGGACGTCTGTCGGGAGCTGGCCTGCAGGGACACCGATCTCACCTTGGACCAACTGGTGGACATGTCCATCAGGTTGGATAACCTGTTGGCAGCCCGCGGACGTTCTGATCGGGGGCCGTCCATTCCATCCCCCAGCACCTCCAAGCCTACCCCCATGGAGCTCGGAGGTGCTGCGGTTAGGGAGACGGGGAGAGGGACCGTCCCCTGCACCAACTGTGGCCGCAGAGGACACACTGCTGGTCGGTGCTGGGGAGGGTCCTCAGGAGGTCGAGGCAGCAGGCAGGGCACTGGTCGACCGTCTCAGGTGAGTAGGCACCTGACTCACCCAGAGCCTCCTGTTGCTAATTTGTGTATTGATATTGTTTTTCCAGAATTTTCCCCCCATTCCCAGCATAAGGCGCTAGTAGATTCAGGCGCAGCTGGGAATTTTATTGATCGCCAGTATGCTCGTAGTTTAGGGATTCCTACTGTGTCTGTTGATAAACCTTTCCCTGTGCACGCTTTAGATAGTCGCCTGTTAGGGTCAGGTATAATCAGGGAGGTCACCACCCCACTTCTGATGAGGACGCAGGGGGGTCATGAGGATTCTCCTGCGTATCCTGTGGATGTTGGGACTTCCCTGGTTAACCATTCATGACCCCACGATTTCATGGCAACAGAGGGCTCTTAAGGGATGGTCCGGTCAGTGTTCAGGGAGGTGTGTAAAAGTTGCCTTGGGGGCAACTACGGTGGAAAAGGGCAACTACGGTGGAAAGTCCAAACCAGGTTTCCACTATGCACATTCCTGCCGAGTATGCCGATTTGGCTATCGCCTTCAGTAAAAAGAGGGCGACTAAATTACCACCCCATCGTCCGGGGGATTGCGCGATAAATCTCCAGGTAGGAGCTGCACTTCCCCGGAGTCACGTGTATCCTTTGTATCAGGAGGAGAGGGCGGCTATGGAGACATATGTCGCCGAGTCCCTGAGACAGGGATACAATCGGCCATCCACTTCACCTGTCTCCTCAAGTTTCTTTTTTGTGAAGAAGAAGGATGGTGGTTTACGCCCGTGCATTGATTACCGTGGCTTAAATCAGATTACCATCAAGTACAGCTATCCATTACCCCTGATAGCTAGTATGACGGAATCATTGCACGGGGCACGCTTCTTCACAAAATTGGATCTCAGGAGCACGTACAACCTAGTGCGTATCCGGGAGGGAGATGAGTGGAAGACGGCATTTAGTACCACCTCTGGACATTATGAGTATCTTGTCATGCCATACGGGTTAATGAATGCTCCATCAGTCTTCCAATCATTTGTGGATGAGATTTTCAGGGACCTGCACGGACAAGGGGTAGTGGTGTATATTGATGACATACTTATATACTCCACTACAAGAGCCGAGCATGTGTCCCTGGTGCGTAAAGTGCTTGGAAGACTGTTGGAGCATGACCTGTATGCTAAGGCAGAGAAATGCCTGTTCTTTCAGGAGTCCATCTCCTTCCTAGGGTACCACATGTCCGCGTCTGGGATGAGGATGGAGAGTGACCGCATTTCGGCCGTGCGTAATTGGGCAACTCCAACCACGGTAAAGGAGGTGCAGTGATTCTTAGGGTTTGCCAACTACTACCGGAGGTTTATCCGGGGCTTTGGTCAGGTAGCGGCTCCCATTACCTCGTTGCTGAAGGGGCGACCGGTGCGTCTGCGGTGGTCAGCTGAGGCGGACAGGGCTTTCTAACTTTCTCAGCGCTCGGGCACGCCACCCAAGTTCCGCCCCTGTGCTTTCTTTTCGAAGAAGCTCAGCCCGGCGGAGCGCAACTATGATGTGGGGGACCGGGAGTTGTTGGCGGTGGTCAAAGCCCTGAAAGCGTGGAGACATTGGCTTGAGGGGGCTAAACACCCTTTTCTCATTTTGACTGACCACCGCAATCTGGAGTACATCTGAGCGGCGAAGAGGTTAAACCCTCGCCAGGCAAGGTGGTCCATGTTTCTAACCCGTTTTGTTTTCACCCTTTCTTACAGGCCAGGCTCCCAGAATGCTAAGCAGGTGCTCTGTCCCGACTGTATGACACGGAGGAGAGTTCTGTGGAGCCCACTCCCATACTTCCGGCGTCGTGTCTGGTGGCACCGGTGGTGTGGGAGGTTGACGCGGACATCGAGCGGGCGTTACGTAACGAACCCTCTCCTCCCCAGTGTCCAGAGGGTCGTAAGTACGTACCGCTGGAGGTCCGCGATCGTTTGATCTATTGGGCTCACACGTCACCCTCCTCTGGTCACCCTGGCATCGGTCGGACAGTGACCTGTCTTAGTGGGAAGTACTGGTGGCCCACCTTAGCCAAGGACGTGAGGGTTTATGTTGCCTCCTGCTCAGTGTGCGCCCAGTGTAAGGCTCCTAGACACCTGCCCAGAGGGAAGTTACAACCTCTACCCGTTCCACAATGACCGTGGTCCCACCTATCGGTTGATTTTATGACTGATCTTCCTCCCTCAAGAGGGAACACAACCATCCTGGTCGTTGTGGATCGGTTTTCTAAGTCCTGTCGCCTCCTTCCTCTGCCCGGACTCCTTACGGCCCTACAAACTGCCGAGGCCCTTTTTACACACGTCTTCCGGCACTACGGGGTGCCTGAGGATATAGTGTCTGATCGGGGTTCCCAATTCACCTCAAGGGTTTGGAAGGCATTCATGGAACGGTTGGGGATCTCGGTTAGCCTTACCTCAGGTTTTCACCCCGAGAGTAACGGGCAGGTGGAGAGAATTAACCAGGAGGTGGGTAGGTTTCTGAGGTCATATTGCCAGGACCGGCGAGGAGGGTGGGCGGTTTTTCTACCCTGGGCAGTGATGGCTATAAACTCCAACCGCCACTCCTCAGCTGACCTCACTCCTTTCCAGTGTGTGTTAGGTTATCAGCCGGCTCTAGCACCGTGGCATCAGAGGCAGATCGAGGTACCTGCAGTGGACGAGTGGGTTCGGCGCTCGCAGGAGACCTGGGACGCTCCACATGAACACCTGCAGCGGGCCATCAGGCATCAGAAGGCGAGCGCCGACCGCTACCGCAGTGAAGCCCCGGTGTATGCACCAGGGGACCGGGTCTGGCTCTCGACTCGAAACCTGCCCCTTTGCCTGCCCTGCCGGAAGTTGGTTAGGCGGTTTGTGGGCCCATTTAAAGTCCTGAGGAGATTGAACGAGGTATGTTATAGGTTACAGCTTCCTATTAATTATCGTATTAACCCCTCGTTCCATGTGTCTCTCCTCAGGCCGGTGGTAGCTGGTCCACTCCAGGAGACTGAGATACCGGAGGTTCCTCCGCCCCCACTGGACATCGAGGGGGCACCAGCGTACTCGGTCCGTTCCATCCTGGATTCGAGGCGTCGGGTGGGGGGCCTGCAGTATCTCGTGGAGTGGGAGGGGTACGGTCCGGAGGAGCAGTGCTGGGTTCCTAGGAGGGATATCCTCGATCCCTCCTTGTTGAGAGAATTCCATCAGAATCATCCCACTCGCCCCGCACCGCGTCCTCCTGGCCGTCCCCGAGGCCGGTGTCGACGCAGGGCTGGAGCCGCGCATCGGGGGGGGGGGGGTACTGTCACGGATTCTTCCGAGACTGCCCTTCCTTCTGGCTCGGGCAGGCTTCGGCGTTCGTCGTCACCGGAGTACTAGCTGCTGCCGCTCTATGTTATATGTTTCTATGTTCAGTTGATTGTTGTCTGTTGTTGCACACCTGTTCCCTATTATGTTAGTTTGTCTTCCCTATTTAACCTGTTCCCGTCCACTGTGTGGTGTGCGTGTTTATTTGCTTGTACGAGTGTCATTTTGTTAGCGGGTTTGCTCCTCCCTTGTTTTTGGAGGTTTTCCTTGTATTTCTTTACTACTCAGTAAAGTGGTTCTTCATCTCATTCTGTGTCCTGCGCTTGACTCTGACCTACCGCATTCCACCGACATTCGTGACACTCTGTCAGGAGGAATGGGCCAAAATTCACCCAACTTCTTGTGGGAAGCTTATGGAAGGCTACCCGAAAAGTTTGACCCAAGTTAAACAATTTAAAGGCAATGCTACCAAATTCAAATTGAGTGTATGTAAACTTCTGACCCACTGGGAATGTGATGAAAGAAATAAAAGCTGAAATAAATCATTCTCTCTACTATTATTCTGACATTTCACATTCTTAAAATAAAGTGGTGATCCTAACTGACCTAAGACAGGGAATTTTTACTAGGATTAAATGTCAGAAATTGTGAAAAACTGAGTTTAAATGTATTTGGCTAAGGTGTATGTAAACCTCCGACTTCAACTGTATATCGTTTTTTTACAGTTTACCACCCAGCCCTAATCCCACAGACAGTGCACTCTGTTCAATACAATATAATGGATACCACACATATAAGAATCAATATTTTATAGTAAAATAAAAAATACAAAAAGTTATTTTTTTTAAAAATTTGCTATACTTAAATGTACTTTGCTTGTATTTTGAATGTACAATGAACAATCCGTTTTAATAAGAGAACACTTTAATCCTGAAAAAAGAGTACATTGTACAGTATATATTCAATTATAAACTGGGTGGTTCGAACCCTGAATGCTGATTGGCTGACAGCCGTGGTATATCAGAATGTATACCACGGGTACGGCAACAACAACAGAAATTGTACTGCTCAAATTAAGTTGGCTAAGGGCTGTATCCAGGCACTCCGCTTTGCGTCGTGCATAAGAACAGCCCTTAACCATCGTATATTGTCCATATACCACACCCACTAAGGCCTTATTGCTTAAATGACTATCATGTGCTTTACACTGCAGTACAACAGAGGTTCATGTAAAGACAAACCACACTGTGAGAACTAATAGTTAATTAGTTTTCACCTCTGACCGTCATTTTCTGGCAGTTTCCTACCTATTTTACATGTGCCGCTCCCCGCCGTGCGTCGACAGACTGTGGCCAACCGCTGCTTTTAGCCGTTGGTCTTATACAGTGCCTTCAGAAAGTATTCATACCCCTTGACTTATTCCTAATTTTGTTGTGTTAAAGCCTGAATTCAAAATGGATTAAATCGAGAGAAAAAAATCTCCACCCATCTACACACAATACCCCATAATGACATAGTGAAATTTTTGCACATTTATTGAAAATGAAAATATAAATATCTCATTTACATAAGTATTCACACCCCTGAGTCAATACTTTGTAGAAACACATTTGGCGGAGATTACAGCTTTGAGTCATTTTGGGTATGTCTGTATCAGCTTTGCACATCTAGATTTGAGGATTTTCTCCCATTCTTCCTTGCAGATTTTCTCAAGCTCTGTTAAGTTCGAAGGGGAGCAGCGGTAAACAGAAATCTTAAAGTCTTTCCACAGATTGAATATGGGATTCAAATCTGGGCTTTGGCTGGGCCACTCAAGGACTTTCATATTCTTGTTCTGAAGCCATTCCAGCATTGCTTTGGCTGTATGCTTGGGGTCATTGTCCTGTTGGAACTCTTCGCCCCAGTCTAAGGTCATTTGCACTCTGTATTTGGCTCCATTCATTGTTCACTCTAGCCTTACCAGTCTCCCAGTCCGTGCCGCTGAAAAGCATCCCCATAGCATGACGCTGCCACCACCATGCTTCATTTTTGCAAATTCCAGGCATGCTGTAATGTGCCTTTTTCTCAGGAGTGGCTTCCATCTGGCCACTCTCCCATAAAGCCCAGATTGCTGAAGTGCTGTAGAGTCTGTTGTCCTTCTGGCAGGTTCTCCCATCTCAGCCAAGGAACTCTGTAGTTCTGTCAGTGGTCATTGGGTTCTTGGTCACCTCCCTGACCAAGGTCCTTCTTGCCCGTTTGCTCAGTTTGGTCAGACGGCCAGCTCTAGGCAGAGTCTGGGTAGTTCCATATTTTATCAATTTCCCAATGATGGAGACCACTGTGCTCTTGGAAACTTTCAACACTCTAGAAATTGCTTTATACCCTTCCCCAGATATATGCCTCATCACAATTCTATTTGGGAGATCTAAGGACAGCTCCTTGCAATTTTGTTGGGGGGAAGGGGGGGGTGCAATTCTATACATTAAATTATTCAGAAAGTTCTGAAATGTAATTTATTATTAAAATTTTCAGAAATTATTCAGAACGTTCTGGAATGATATTTTTGGTTTCAATTATAATTACATTTGATAAGATGCTTTTCCAATCATGAATCAGCAAACCTGAAAAAGAAATAAAAGCTGCTGTCTTCTGCATGTACCTGCCAGGGTGATGTATTGTGTTCCTGGCAGTGGAACACTGAGGATTGTTCCAGAACACTACAACACATAATATGCTACCGCATAATTAGGGGAAAACAGGAGGTAAAAACAATAAAACAAAACCTGCCGCATGGTAACGAGCTAAGATGACGGTTTCCATGACAACTGTTGCCACGCAGGAGCCGTCACAGCTGGGGGTCTGGCAGGGGTGAGAGGGATGTGACAGACAAAGAAGAGAGGGGGCGAGGGGAGAAGAAAAAGAGAGAGAAGGAAGAGAGAGATGGAAGATAAAGAGAAAGAGGGAAGAGAGAGAGAGAGAGAAAGAGGGAAGAGAGAGAGAAAGAAGAGAGAAAGAGAATGAGGGAAGAGAGAGAAAGAGAGAGAGAAAGAAAGAGAAAGAAGAGAGAAATAGAAAGAGAGAAAGAGAAAGAAGAGAGAAAGAGAATGAGGGAAGAGAGAGAGAAAGAGAGAGAGAAAGAGAGAGAGAAAGAGAGCGAGAGAGAGAAAGAGAAAGAGAGAGAGAAAGAGAAAGAGAAAGAAGAGAGAGAAAGAGAACGAGGGAAGAGAAAGAAGAGAGAAAGAGAAAGAGAGAGAGAGAAAGAAGAGAGAAAGAGAAAGAAAGATAGAGGGAAGAGGGAAGAGATTATGACAAAGAGAGAAAGAGAAGGAGAGATGCAGGTATAGAGGGAAGAGAGTGAGAGAGGAAAGTAAGATGCTGATAAAAAGAGCAAGAGACAGGATGATGGGGAAAATATTCTGGCTGAGAGGAGAAACAGATAATGACAAAGAGCGTGACATGAGAGGAGAGGTAATTGAAAAGAGAGACGGGAAGATAGTGACTCTCCCCTCTCCATCTCCCTGGTCCTCTCCTCTCCCTGCATCTCTCTTCTGCCTCGCTCTCCTCTCTCTCTCCATCCATCCGTCTGCCTCCTCTCTTTTCCCACTTACTCCCCCCATCCCTCCTCTCCTCCTTTTCTCCCCCCATCCCTCCTCTCCTCCTCTTCTCCCCTCATCCCTCCTCTCCTCCTCTTCTCCCTCCATCCCTCCTCTCCTCCTGTTCTCCCCATCCCTCCTCTCCTCCTCTTCTCCCCCATCCCTCCTCTCCTCCTCTTCTCCCCCAATCCCTCCTCTCCTCCTCTTCTCCCCTCATCCCTCCTCTCCTCCTCTTCTCCCCTCATCCCTCCTCTCCTCCTCTTCTCCCCATCCCTCCTCTCCTCCTCTTCTCCCCCATCCCTCCTCTCCTCCTGTTCTCCCCCCATCCCTCCTCTCCTCCTCTTCTCCCCTCATCCCTCCTCTCCTCCTCTTCTCCCCATCCCTCCTCTCCTCCTCTTCTCCCCCATCCCTCCTCTCCTCCTCTTCTCCCTCCATCCCTCCTCTCCTCCTCTTCTCCCTCCATCCCTCCTCTCCTCCTCTTCTCCACCCATCCCTCCTCTCCTCCTCTTCTCCCCTCATCCCTCCTCTCCTCCTCTTCTCCCCATCCCTCCTCTCCTCCTCTTCTCCCCATCCCTCCTCTCCTCCTCTTCTCCACCCATTCCTCCTCTCCTCCTCTTCTCCCTCCATCCCTCCTCTCCTCCTCTTCTCCCTCCATCCCTCCTCTCCTCCTCTTCTCCCTCCCTCCATCCCTCCTCTCCTCCTCTTCTCCCCCCATCCCTCCTCTCCTCCTTTTCTCCACCCATCCCTCCTCTCCTCCCTCCATCCCTCCTCTCCTCCTCTTCTCCACCCATCCCTCCTCTCCTCCTCCCTCCATCCCTCCTCTCCTCCTCTTCTCCACCCATCCCTCCTCTCCTCCTCTTCTCCCCATCCCTCCTCTCCTCCTCTTCTCCCCTCATCCCTCCTCTCCTCCTCTTCTCCCCCATCCCTCCTCTCCTCCTCTTCTCCCCCATCCCTCCTCTCCTCCTCTTCTCCCTCCCCCCATCCCTCCTCTCCTCCTCTTCTCCCTCCCTCCATCCCTCCTCTCCTCCTCTTCTCCCTCCCTCCATCCCTCCTCTCCTCCTCTTCTCCCTCCATCCCTCCTATCCTCCTCTTCTCCCCCCATCCCTCCTCTCCTCCTCTCCTGCCATGCAGACAGATAGACGGTAAGTGTCACAGCAGTAGAATGTAATGACCTCTGGCTGTGCTTCAGTCATTAGCAGGGAAAGATAGGGAAGGGTGCTTACAGTATAATCACTTGTTAATAGTGCACAGCTTTTAGCTGGAACACTAACAGACAGGCAAAAAATAAGTCACATTAGCATACTCACTCAAACGCGCACACATCAGGCAAAGAGAGATGATACTGACAAATGAATAAAGAGTAACAATAAAATGTCCACAGTCTATGAGCTACAGAACTGAACGTCCACTTATCTATTTACTGCATGGAATAACAACCATTATCCACACGGCGTCTAAGCGCTGTTAGGTTGATATAAACAGGGCGCTGTTAGGTTGATATAAACATGGTGCTGATAGGTTGATATAAACATAGCACTGTTAGGTTGATATAAACAGGGTGCTGTTAGGTTGATATAAACATAGTGCTGTTAGGTTGATATAAACAGGGTGCTGTTAGGTTGATATAAACATGGTGCTGATAGGTTATTATAAACATAGTGCTGTTAGGTTGATATAAACATAGTGCTGTTAGGTTGATATAAACAGGGTGCTGTTAGGTTGATATAAACATAGTGCTGTTAGGTTGATATAAACAGGGTGCTGTTAGGTTGATATAAACATAGCGCTGTTAAGTTGATATAAACAGGGTGCTGTTAGGTTGATATAAACATAGTGCTGTTAGGTTGATATAAACAGGGTGCTGTTAGGTTGATATAAACATAGCGCTGTTAGGTTGATATAAACATAGTGCTGTTAGGTTGATATAAACATAGTGCTGTTAGGTTGATATAAACAGGGCGCTGTTAGGTTGATATAAACATAGTGCTGTTAGGTTGATATAAACATAGTGCTGTTAGGTTGATATAAACAGGGTGCTGTTAGGTTGATATAAACATAGTAGTGTTATGTTGATATAAACAGGGTGCTGTTAGGTTGATATAAACAGGGTGCTGTTAGGTTGATATAAACATAGTGCTGTTAGGTTGATATAAACATAGTAGTGTTATGTTGATATAAACAGGGTGCTGTTAGGTTGATATAAACAGGGTGCTGTTAGGTTGATATAAACATAGTGCTGTTAGGTTGATATAAACAGGGTGCTGTTAGGTTGATATAAACATAGTGCTGTTAGGTTGATATAAACAGGGTGCTGTTAGGTTGATATAAACAAAGGGTGCTGTTAGGTTGATATAAACAGGGTGCTGTTAGGTTGATATAAACAAAGGATGCTGTTAGGTTGATATAAACATAGTGCTATTAGGTTGATATAAACAGGGTGCTGTTAGGTTGATATAAACATGGTGCTGTTAGGTTGATATAAACATAGGGTGCTGTTAGGTTGATATAAACATAGTGCTGTTAGGTTGATATAAACAGGGTGCTGTTAGGTTGATATAAACATAGTGCTGTTAAGTTGATATAAACATAGTGCTGTTAGGTTGATATAAACATAGTGTGCTGTTAGGTTGATATAAACAGGGTGCTGTTAGGTTGATATAAACATAGTGCTGTTAGGTTGATATAAACAGGGCGCTGTTAGGTTGATATAAACAGGGTGCTGTTAGGTTGATATAAACATAGTGCTGTTAGGTTGATATAAACAGGGCGCTGTTAGGTTGATATAAACATAGTGTGCTGTTAGGTTGATATAAACAGGGTGCTGTTAGGTTGATATAAACAGTGCTGTTAGGTTGATATAAACATAGTGCTGTTAGGTTGATATAAACAGGGTGCTGTTAGGTTGATATAAACATAGTGCTGTTAGGTTGATATAAACATAGTGCTGTTAGGTTAATATAAACAGGGTGCTGTTAGGTTGATATAAACATAGTGTGTGTTCATAAATTGCCTCCAGCGTGTCAGAGTGCGCTGGGTCGTTCGTAAATTTAGAGCGCCCCCCATACCGACCCCCACAGTTTGGGAACCACTGATCTAGAGGGTTAGTGACTGTGACTGTGACGCTGGCAACAATTTCATTCCGTAATAAAAAATGTTTACGATGTTTACTGACATCTGTCATATTCAACAGGTGTTGGGCGTTATTCTGCTCTTTGACACCCTCCGATATCGGAGTAGATTGACAGGGCAAATTTATGAATACACCCATATAGTGCTGTGTCATTGTCACTAATAACACAGCCTTCCTCGGTAAAAGCAGGGTACAATGCAAGTGATGATCTCATGTTTACATAAATACGTACTTACACTTAGACACATACATTGATAGCTTTAATGTAATTGATTGGCTGTGTTAAACACACGCACTAACACACACACACACACACACACACACGCGTGCACGCACACACCTAGCCACAAAGCTCCAGACAGTCAAGTCCACGTTACAATAACCTCTGAACAAGTAAAGAGCCCTAGCTCCAGACACTTACTGTAGTGAAAGCATTCTATGAAGAGCAAATAAAGTATAGCTGCTGATATTCATAGACATAGCATAATTACTTATAGAAATATTTGAGGTATACTAGAGGTATTTCTAAGACGCTGGCTGGCTATTTATAACTTGCAATGACATTCATGCAGACGCCGTTGGCATTTGCTATATTGACTATAATGAAATTGGGCCTCAAAGTCAATATCATAACTCACATCTTCACATACAGTGAGGGAAAAAAGTATTTGATCCCCTGCTGATTTTGTACGTTTGCCCACTGACTAAGACATGATCAGTCTATAATTCTAATGGTAGGTTTATTTGAACAGTGAGAGACAGAATAACAACAAAAAAATCCAGAAAAACGCATGTCAAAAATGTGTTTTGGGTCATTGTCATGCTGGAATACCCATCCATGACCCATTTTCAATGCCCTGGCTGAGGGAAGGAGGTTCTCACCCAAGATTTGATGGTACATGGCCCCATCCATCGATGCGGTGAAGTTGTCCTGTCCCCTTAGCAGAAAAACACCCCCAAAGCATAATGTTTCCACCTCCATTTTTGACGGTGGGGATGGTGTTCTTGGGGTCATAGGCAGCATTCCTCCTCCTCCAAACACGGCGAGTTGAGTTGATGCCAAAGAGCTCGATTTTGGTCTCATCTGACCACAACACTTTCACCCAGTTCTCCTCTGAATCATTCAGATGCTCATTGGCAAACTTCAGACGGCCCTGTATATGTGCTTTCTTGAGCAGGGGGACCTTGCGGGCACTGCAGGATTTCAGTCCTTCACGGCGTAGTGTGTTACCAATTGTTTGCTTGGTGACTATGGTCCCAGCTGCCTTGAGATCATTGACAAGATCCTCCCGTGTAGTTCTGGGCTGATTCCTCACCGTTCTCATGATCATTGCAACTCCACGAGGTGAGATCTTGCATGGAGCCCCAGGCCGAGGGAGATTGACAGTTATTTTGTGTTTCTTCCATTTTCGAATAATCGTACCAACTGTTGTCACCTTCTTACCAAGCTGCTTGGCGATGGTCTTGTAGCCCATTCCAGCCTTGTGTAGGTCTACAATCTTGTCCCTGACATCCTTGGAGAGCTCTTTGGTCTTGCCCATGGTGGAGAGTTTGGAATCTGATTGATTGATTTCTTCTGTGGACAGGTGTCTTTTATACAGGTAACAAGCTGAGATTAGGAGCACTCCCTTTAAGAGTGTGCTCCTAATCTCAGCTCGTTACCTGTATAAAAGACACCTGGGAGCCAGAAATCTTTCTGATTGAGAGGGGATCAAATACTTATTACCCTCATTAAAATGCAAATCAATTTATAACATTTTTGACATGCGTTTTTCTGGATTTTTTTGTTGTTATTCTGTCTCTCACTGTTCAAATAAACCTACCATTAAAATGATAGACTGATCATTTCTTTGTCAGTGGGCAAACGTACAAAATCAGCAGGGGATCAAATACTTTTTTCCCTCACTGTATAGTAATCGAGGGAATCCAACCTGGACAATTCCCTGGATCGCAACAGAATGAGGACATTAACTAATTATGTCACAAAGTTCATTTCAAAGTTAAGATTAAGCTGAATGGCATTTGACAAGGTACATGACATTTGATGACGAACATGTTGTCAAAGAACAGTGACTTCTGTCATCATGACATTATAGAAACACAGGAGGAGGTTAACATGTCACTTTTGGTGCTATTTTACCCATGTTAGGCTGTCAACCATGTCCAATCACCATCTCCATTTCCATGTTTCAAGCCAATAATGTATAACTTTTCATTCTTTGGAAGAAGGACACAGCCTATAGCGTCGCGCCCCTCCATATCCGACATTTGCAAGATTGTTTCAATATTCAAATTCGATCTCCAGCTGTCACATAGTAATGAACGCGTCAGGTGTTGGGAGTCGGGATGAGACAGACAGGCAGGCAGCTTTCTCAGCTAGTCAAAATCATGAATCAGCATTATTTTTATGGATATATACAGAAATATCCGAAATATCAATAGAAAACAGGTCAAACAAAACCAAGTGCAGCTATTTTGCAGTCTTTCTAGCTTTGAAGTGATTGTGTTAGCTGTGTTGTTGGCTAGCTCCTCTGAATAACAGTGTCCTGACGAGTGAGCACATTTTCTATTCCAGGTGAAATTGCGCCTCATTAGCTCATTGTTAAGGATGTTTCCAAATAAATGTCACTAGAAAACAGCTTAAACAAATGCAAATGCAGCTACTTTGTTGTTATTCTGGATGCACTGTTTGACGTGACTGTGAGTCAGCTGTAGTTGGCTAGCTAGCAAGCAAGGGATAAGAACGTTGCCAGCCAGTATGGCAATTGAACAAAAAGACTTAACGACTAGGTCGCATCTCTGGCAACCGAACCGATAGAACGAACAACCAGCCGGCTTGGGTAGCAACCCTAGATGTAATTAATTTAACATAATTGTTACATTAACTCAGGTGATCGTAAATTCACCAATGTGAAAAAATTATATCACTTTTGGAGACTATAGTGGTTGTTTATTAAGAAATGTTATTTCTGGCCGAGGCGAGATTCAAACTGGGGACCTTCAGGTCCACTGTTCCCCTTCCTCAAACACAGGACAAAACAAAATGTGTATTGTTTTTCATCTTATAATATATAGAATAATAATATACCCAGAGTTGGGATATTAGAGTGGTGTGTTACTGACTGTTTTGTTAGGTCCTACTGTGGCAGCACAGAGCTTGTATTAGACTAGAGCTCCCTCTAGAGGGCTAAAGCGAAAACTGCTAATTAGAATAGTTTGGTTAGACTTCTGACACCAAACGGTAGAGCAGGAGAGGGGTGAGGAGAGGGGAGAGGAGAGGAGTGGAGAGAGGAGGAGAGGGGAGAGGAGTTGTGTGTTTCATCTGTCTAAGAGGAAGAAGTCATTATCATTCTCTAGAAGGGTGGAGCTGAGACACACACTCACTCACACCACACACACAGGAAACAGACCACTCTACATAATAAATAGGACCATCATAGATCCAAGGGAAGAGCACGTTCACTACTGAAGAAGTTATACAGAGAGACAAGCAGATAATGAGTCACCCCACCCAACTTCAGAAAGAAAGTGAGAGAGAGAGAGAGAGAGAGAGAGAGAGAGAGAGAGAGAGAGAGAGAGAAAAAAAAAATGAGATAGAGGGATGAAGTGTACCTGTAGAGTTCCATTGCAGTCCCCTGGGGCTGGCCGCCAGCCGCCTGCGCTTCCTAACGCTGACCCTGCCCTGAGAGGCCGAGTCTCCTGATGAGGTCACAGAGGTCATTGCTGAAGTAACGGGGGTCATGTTGCATGGCGTAGAGGACAGAATGGGGGCGAGGGGTGTGGCCAGGAACAGGGTTTCCCACCCCAGAGCAGGGGTCAGGAACATGGTCTCCCTCTCCAGAGGCCTACGGACCGACACAGGAAGTAGAAGACACAAGACAGGAAGTAAACACCTGTAGACCTCTGGATTGACCAATTAAAACGGGACTATTTCTGGACTGATCGATTACAACAGGTCTATTTCTGGACTGACTTATCAAAACGTGTCTATTTCTAGACTGACCAATTATAACGGGTCTATTTCTGGACTGACCAATAAAACTTAGTCAGATTTATGTTGTTCTTGGAGCTGGTCTCCTCAGCTCAGGTGGAATTTGAACGAGTGGAAAGGTTCCAACAGCATGCTAGCCGCGGTCTAGCTTGTCTGAACAATGGACACTTTGGACAAAACCAGTAGGAATGTCAACAACAACACACTATTGATCATGAAGGTATTTCAGCATACACTACTTTTGACCTGGGCCCATAGGGCTCTAGTAAAAGTAGTGCACTATGTAGGGAATAGGGTGCCATTTGGGATACAGCCAGTGAATTAGAAAACCTTGCTTTGGATTTCTACGAGTAGTTGACACGCAATTAGACTGAAATAAAGGAGAACTCACATTAGACCAGTCAAGCATAACTGCATTTAATCATCCCTTTAAATACAGTAACTTCTCCTCTGAGGTGTCAATGACCTTGGTTGCGTCCCCAATGGCCCTCTATTCCCTATATAGTGCACTACTCTTGACCAGGGCCAATAGGGCTATGATCAAAAGTAGTGAACTATATGGAATAGGGTGCCATTGGGAACGCAGAGCTAGTATTTAACACTGTTTTCACACTGAAGAGCGATAATAATTAGGGGAAGATGTAATACATTTCATTTTCTGTTTTTCTTTTCAGAGCTCTTGAGTGACACTAATAGTACCTAATTTGCATCGTGGCAGTTTGACACACACACGTATGCACACACACACACACACACACACACACACACACACACACACGTATGCACACACACACTATCACACACACACACACACGTATGCACAGTACTCTACTAGCATGAGCTAAAACATTCAAGATATGGAAAAAAGGAGACAATGAGATAGTTACAGTAGTCTATGAAACGTTCAGAGATAAGGAATAAGTCACATTGTCAACGCTTTCTGTTCTGTTCTGTTCTGTTCTGTCATCAATGCCAAAGACACTTTTTGAAGTTCTGAAAATACAATGTAAACAGTGAACAAGCCCTGAAATACCCACTATCCAGGTAACTTGAATAGCCTTTCTCAAACCATTAGGTAGATTACATGACATCTGTGAGCATTAAACATAGTCCTAGTCCAAAGCATACTGATTATTCACAGCCGAGACCGCATTGCTTCGCCCTTTACAGTGGAATCTGGTACTCTTGGTCTGTACCACCAATAGTCAACTAAAAGCTTGCACATGATAATTTACAAACAGTGGTTATTAATTGCTTGTAAATGGCTTATGAGCTATTATCTATTACCTAGTACCTGACTTCAGTGATGTTGTAACTGCAGCTCCTCCATGATCCTCTATGGTCTCCCGTCTTCCTCCTCCACACGAAAAATTCCACTACCTTCTCCGAACTCAACATAGCTCTTTACCATAGTAACTCAACATCGACCAATTCTCAAAACATATCCATTTCTCTAGACATTTTTATACTTGTTTTATCACCTCAACTTTTGCAATCAGCTTCCATGGACATCAATGTCTGCCACACAGCAAGATGCACATACTGTGAGAGTTTATTTTTGGGGTGACCAGGGGTAGGGGGGAGCTGGGTAAGGCTTGATGAACACTCACTCAAACAACACTGGCAACATAGCCACACATTATGGCACTGAGCTCCCCAGTCAAAGGCAGTGGCCCTCAAGCGTTCAAGGACCAATAGGTGTATCAAGTTACAGTGGGGGAAAAAAGTATTTAGTCAGCCACCAATTGTGCAAGTTCTCCCACTTAAAAAGATGAGAGAGGCCTGTAATTTTCATCATAGGTACACGTCAACTATGACAGACAAATTGAGAAAAAAATCCAGAAAATCACATTGTAGGATTTTTAATGAATTTATTTGCAAATTATGGTGGAAAATAAGTATTTGGTCACCTACAAACAAGCAAGATTTCTGGCTCTCACAGACCTGTAACTTCTTCTTTAAGAGGCTCCTCTGTCCTCCACTCGTTACCTGTATTAATGGCACCTGTTTGAACTTGTTATCAGTATAAAAGACACCTGTCCACAACCTCAAACAGTCACACTCCAAACTCCACTATGGCCAAGACCAAAGAGCTGTCAAAGGACACCAGAAACAAAATTGTAGACCTGCACCAGGCTGGGAAGACTGAATCTGCAATAGGTAAGCAGCTTGGTTTGAAGAAATCAACTGTGGGAGCAATTATTAGGAAATGGAAGACATACAAGACCACTGATAATCTCCCTCGATCTGGGGCTCCACGCAAGATCTCACCCCGTGGGGTCAAAATGATCACAAGAACGGTGAGCAAAAATCCCAGAACCACACGGGGGGACCTAGTGAATGACCTGCAGAGAGCTGGGACCAAAGTAACAAAGCCTACCATCAGTAACACACTACGCCGCCAGGGACTCATATCCTGCAGTGCCAGACGTGTCCCCCTGCTTAAGCCAGTACATGTCCAAGCCCGTCTGAAGTTTGCTAGAGTGCATTTGGATGATCCAGAAGAGGATTGGGAGAATGTCATATGGTCAGATGAAACCAAAATATAACTTTTTGGTAAAAACTCAACTCGTCGTGTTTGGAGGACAAAGAATGCTGAGTTGCATCCAAAGAACACCATACCTACTGTGAAGCATGGGGGTGGAAACATCATGCTTTGGGGCTGTTTTTCTGCAAAGGGACCAGGACGACTGATCCGTGTAAAGGAAAGAATGAATGGGGCCATGTATCGTGAGATTTTGAGTGAAAACCTCCTTCCATCAACAAGGGCATTGAAGATGAAACGTGGCTGGGTATTTCAGCATGACAATGATCCCAAACACACCGCCCGGGCAACGAAGGAGTGGCTTCGTAAGAAGCATTTCAAGGTCCTGGAGTGGCCTAGCCAGTCTCCAGATCTCAACCCCATAGAACATCTTTGGAGGGAGTTGAAAGTCCGTGTTGCCCAGCGACAGCCCCAAAACATCACTGCTCTAGAAGAGATCTGCATGGAGGAATGGGCCAAAATACCAGCAACAGTGTGTGAAAACCTTGTGAAGACTTACAGAAAACGTTTGACCTGTGTTATTGCCAACAAAGGGTATATAACAAAGTATTGAGTAACTTTTGTTATTGACCAAATACTTATTTTCCACTATAATTTGCAAATAAATTCATTAAAAATCCTACAATGTGATTTTCTGGAAAGAAAATTCTCATTTTGTCTGTCATAGTTGACGTGTACCTATGATGAAAATTACAGGCCTCTCTCATCTTTTTAAGTGGGAGAACTTGCACAATTGGTGGCTGACTAAATACTTTTTTCCCCCACTGTACCTGTGTGTGTGTGTGTGTGTGTGAATGTGTATGTGTGTGTGTGTGTGTGTGTGTGTGTGTGTGTGTGTGTGTGTGTGTGTGTGTGTGTGTGTGTGTGTGTGTGTGTGTGTGTGTGTGTGTGTGTGTGTGTGTGTTTGTGTTTGTGTGTGTGTGTGAAGCCAAATCAGGGGAATCAATGACGAGGCTGGTGGATTGAGCCTTTGTAATGACTGAAAGACTAAACCACACAAGGTCTCACTGGGGCCTGTGACTGTTTGGGTTTTCAAACCTCTTATAGTTAAGTGGGACACAATTGAAGCTACTCTGCCTTTTAATGCTATTACTCCAAAACCTACCAGTTATCCTTAACAACCAACCAAACCCCATTACACTTGTGAAATCTGGTGTTGATCATAGCCAGTACAACTTATTGAAATTGAAGTCAACAGACTAATATGGAAATGCATCTTTGGCTCCCATACAAGGTACTACTGTAAAAACTAGGTAGTTATAAGGCCTATCTATCTACGTTCAATGTAACAGGTGTCCTGTAGTTACCTGTGTGGTGTGTCTGTCTCTCCTGTCTCGCTGCAGGTGGAGAGGCGTGCTGTAGAGGTGGAGGCTGAGGAGGTGGAGTTGGTGGACTCTAGGGCCCCGGGGAGCAGCGTGGAGGGATATACTGTAGAAGTGGAGGTGGTGGACTCTAGGGCCCCGGGGAGCAGTGTGGAGGGCATGCACAGCCATGTCTCCAGAACAGAGAACTTGGAGTAACTCAGCATCTCTAGAACACTGAACAGATAGGAGACAGGAGACAGGAGAGAGACACAAATACATTTCACCCAAACTGAAAAGATATGATGAGAATTTGTTGAGAAAGCGAATGTAGGCCTATATGGAATTAAATATTAGGTGACCTGAGAGATAAAAGACAGAAGGAAAGGAAAAAGGAGAGAGAAAGATAATTAATTAATTAAGAGAGAGAGAGAGAGAGACAGATACAGACAGCAAGAGAGAGAGAGACAGAGAGAGAGACAAATACAGACAGCAAGAGAGAGAGAGACAAATACAGACAGCAAGAGAGAGAGAGACAAATACAGACAGCAAGAGAGAGAGAGAGAGAGAGAGAGAGAGAGAGATAGAGAGAGAGAGAGATTTCCTCAGGGCCGGGGGGTGAGACAGGGATGCAGTTTGAGCCCCACCATCTTCAATGAATTGGCGAGGGCACTAGAACAGTCTGCAGCACTCTGCCTCACCCTACTAGACTCTAAAGTCAAATGTTTACTGTTTGCAGATGATCTGGTGCTTCTGTCCCCAACCAATGAGGGCCTACAGTAGCACCTAGATCTTCTGCACAGATTCTGTCAGACTTGGGCCCTGACAATTCATCTCAGTAAAACAAAAATAATGGTTTTCCAAAAAAGGTCCAGTTGCCAGGACCATAAATTCACCATGACACTGTTGCCCTAGAGCACACCTACCTCGGCCTAAACATCAGCACCACAGGTAACTTCCACAAAGCTGTGAACGATCTGAGAGACAAGGCAAGAAGGGCCTTCTATGCCATCAAAAGGAACATAAAATTCGACATACCAATTAGGATCTGGCTAAAAATACTTGAATCATTTACAGTGGGGAAAAAAAGTATTTAGTCAGCCACCAATTGTGCAAGTTCTCCCACTTAAAAAGATGAGAGAGGCCTGTAATTTTCATCATAGGTACACGTCAACTATGACAGACAAAATGAAAAAGAAATCCAGAAAATCACATTGTAGGATTTTTAATGAATTTATTTGCAAATTATGGTGGAAAATAAGTATTTGGTCAATAACAAAAGTTTCTCAATACTTTGTTATATACCCTTTGTTGGCAATGACACAGGTCAAACGTTTTCTGTAAGTCTTCACAAGGTTTTCACACACTGTTGCTGGTATTTTGGCCCATTCCTCCATGCAGATCTCCTCTAGAGCAGTGATGTTTTGGGGCTGTCGCTGGGCAACACGGACTTTCAACTCCCTCCAAAGATTTTCTATGGGGGTTGAGATCTGGAGACTGGCTAGGCCACTCCAGGACCTTGAAATGCTTCTTACGAAGCCACTCCTTCGTTGCCCGGGCGGTGTGTTTGGGATCATTGTCATGCTGAAAGACCCAGCCACGTTTCATCTTCAATGCCCTTGCTGATGGAAGGAGGTTTTCACTCAAAATCTCACGATACATGGCCCTATTCATTCTTTCCTTTACACAGATCAGTCGTCCTGGTCCCTTTGCAGAAAAACAGCCCCAAAGCATGATGTTTCCACCCCCATGCTTCACAGTAGGTATCTCAGCAACTCAGCATTCTTTGTCCTCCAAACACGACGAGTTGAGTTTTTACCAAAAAGTTATATTTTGTTTTCATCTGAGCATATGACATTCTCCCAATCCTCTTCTGGATCATCCAAATGCACTCTAGCAAACTTCAGATGGGCCTGGACATGTACTGCCTTAAGCAGGGGGACACGTCTTGCACTGCAGGATTTGAGTCCCTGGCGGCGTAGTGTGTTACTGATGGTAGGCTTTGTTACTTTGGTCCCAGCTCTCTGCAGGTCATTCACTAGGTCCCCCCGTGTGGTTCTGGGATTTTTGCTCACCGTTCTTGTGATCATTTTGACCCCACGGGGTGAGATCTTGCGTGGAGCCCCAGATCGAGGGAGATTATCAGTGGTCTTGTATGTCTTCCATTTCCTAATAATTGCTCCCACAGTTGATTTCTTCAAACCAAGCTGCTTACCTATTGCAGATTCAGTCTTCCCAGCCTGGTGCAGGTCTACAATTTTGTTTCTGGTGTCCTTTGACAGCTCTTTGGTCTTGGCCATAGTGGAGTTTGGAGTGTGACTGTTTGAGGTTGTGGACAGGTGTCTTTTATACTGATAACAAGTTCAAACAGGTGCCATTAATACAGGTAACGAGTGGAGGACAGAGGAGCCTCTTAAAGAAGAAGTTACAGGTCTGTGAGAGCCAGAAATCTTGCTTGTTTGTAGGTGACCAAATACTTATTTTCCACCATAATTTGCAAATAAATTCATTAAAATTCCTACAATGTTTTCTTCTGGAATTTGTTTTCCCATTTTGTCTGTCATAGTTGACGTGTACCTATGATGAAAATTACAGGCCTCTCTCATCTTTTTAAGTGGGAGAACTTGCACAATTGGTGGCTGACTAATTACTTTTTTTTCCCCACTGTATAGAACCCATTACCCTCTATGGTTGTGAGGTCTGGGGTCCACTCACCAACCAAGAATTCACAAAATGGGACAAATATCAAATTGAGACTCTGCATGCAGAATTCTACAAAAACATCCTCTGTGTACAACGTAAAACACCAAATAATGCATGCAGAGCAGAATTAGGATGATTCCCGCTAATTATCCAAATCCAGAAAAGAGCCATTAAATTCTACAACCACCTAAAAATAATCCATAACAAAGCCCTCACCTACAGAGGTGAACCTGGAGGTGAACCTCAGCCAGATGTTACGGAGACTCTGCACACAAACAGACCCCACAGAGCCCCAGGACAGCAACACAATTACACTCAACCAAATCATGAGAAAACAAAAAGATAATTGCTTGAAACATTGGAAAGAATCAACAAAAAAACAGAGCAAACTGAAATGTTATTTGGCCCTAAACAGAGAGTACACATTAGCAGAATACCTGACTACCGTGACTGATCCAAAATTAAGGAAAGCTTTGACTATGTATAGATTCAGTGAGCATAGCCTTGCTATTGATAAACTCACATATCTATTAGGTGAAATACCACAGTGAGCCACCACAGCAGCAAGATGTGTGACCTGTTGCCACATGAAAAGGGCAACCAGCGAAAAACAAACACCACTGTAAATACAACCTATATTTATGTTGTACATTTCCCATGCCAATAAAGCCCTTTGAATTGAATGTAATTGAATTGAGAGAGATACAGACAGAGAGAGAGAGAGAGACGGACAAAAAGAGAGAGAGAGACACAGAGAGAGCGAAAGAGAGGAGGGACAGGGTTTTAGAGTATACCTGTCCTCCCCCACCCCTGGGACATCATCCTTCTCATCTGCAGCCTGGAAGACGCAGGAGGTCGTGGAGTTCTGGGACATCATCCTTCTCATCTGCAGCCTGGAAGACGCAGGAGGTCGTGGAGTTCTGGGACATCATCCTTCTCATCTGCAGCCTGGAAGACGCAGGAGGTCGTGGAGTTCTGGGACATCATCCTTCTCATCTGCAGCCTGGAAGACGCAGGAGGTCGTGTCTCTGTTCGGCTGCCCATTGAACACAGTCACACACACAAACACAAACACAAACATACACACACAAACACAGTCACACACACAAACACAAACACAAACCTGTCAGCTTCTCAAAGGAAGGGGCAAACAAAGAGAGAATGAACAATAAAGAGAAGGACAATGCCGTCAAGTCATAATATGTAACTACTCAGCTTAGGCCTGATGAAGGTATAATGATTGAACAGTTTGGAAAGGAAACCAGGATGGTTTTAAACTTCCTAGGTGTAGTTACTGTGTAACAAGCACACACACACACTCACCTAACACACAACTGAGACTTACCCCAGTGTTATACCAAAAAGTCCCAGACTTTTGTCTTTCCACCTCCACGGACAGGCTCCAGTGTCTCACTGGGCCATGGCTTCAGTGGACCTGCTCTGACTTGGGCCCAAGGCAAGGCCACTGGTACTCTCCAGCTAGCATTTACATAACAATTACTAGCTAAGAACATGAGTTACCTTCCATGGTTAACACCTTCTCACAAAGCAACGGTCTTGATGATGCAGAGGTTGTTGATTATTCTCTTCACAAGTCCTCAGTGTAACAACACTCCTGACAGAAACACAGTTCCCAAAAAAAATAACACCTGAGTTTACATGAACTTAATCACTGACGACACACTGGTGCTGTGATGGCAGACACACCGGTGCTGTGATGGCAAAAGGCTAACAGTAGAATGACGTGAGCGTAATGGTGCAAATCACCAATCATTTGTCAGCTTTCCTCCACGTGGCCAATGTTTTGCCTGTACAGCCTGTAGAGTATGGGAAGTCCCTAGCAAGCACGTAAAAAGTTTCGAACTACATCACAGAATTCGGAAAGGCATATACAGTGAGGGAAAAAAGTATTTGATCCCCTGCTGATTTTGTACGTTTGCCTATTGACAAAGAAATGATCAGTCTATAATTTTAATTGTAGGTTTTTTTTAACAGTGAGAGACAGAATAACAACAAAGAAATCCAGAAAAACGCATGTCAAAAATGTTATAAATTGATTTGCATTTTAATGAGGGAAATAAGTATTTGACCCCCTCTCAATCAGACAGATTTCTGGCTCCCAGGTGTCTTTTATACAGGTAACGAGCTGAGATTAGGAGCACACTCTTAAAGGGAGTGCTCCTAATCTCAGCTTGTTACCTGTATAAAAGACACCTGTCCACAGAAGCAATCAATCAATCAGATTCCAAACTCTCCACCATGGCCAAGACCAAAGAGCTCTCCAAGGATGTCAGGGACAAGATTGTAGACCTACACAAGGCTGGAATGGGCTACAAGACCATCGCCAAGCAGCTTGGTGAGAAGGTGACAATAGTTGGTGTGATTATTCGCAAATGGAAGAAACACAAAATAACTTTCAATCTCCCTCGGCCTGAGTCTCCATGCAAAATCTCACCTCGTGGAGTTGCAATGATCATGAGAATGATGAGGAATCAGCCCAGAACTACACGGGAGGACCTTGTCAATGATCTCAAGGCAGCTGGGACCATAGTCACCAAGAAAACAATTGGTAACACACTACGCCGTGAAGGACTGAAATCATGCAGCGCTCGCAAGGTCCCCCTGCTCAAGAAAGCACATATACAGGCCCGTCTGAAGTTTGCCAATGAACATCTGAATGATTCAGAGGAGAACTGGGTGAAAGTGTTGTGGTCAGATGAGACCAAATTCGAGCTCTGTGGCATCAACTCAACTCGCCATGTTTGGAGGAGGAGGAATGATGCCTATGACCCCAAGAACACCATCCCCACCGTCAAACATGGAGGTGGAAACATTATGCTTTGGGGGTGTTTTTCTGCTAAGGGGACAGGACAACTTCACAGCATCAAAGGGACAATGGACGGGGCCATGTACCGTCAAATCTTGGGTGAGAACCTTCTTCCCTCAGCCAGGGCATTGAAAATGGGTCGTGGGTGGATATTCCAGCATGACAATGACCCAAAACACACGGCCAAGGCAATAAAGGAGTGGCTCAAGAAGAGGCACATTAAGGTCCTGGAATGGCCTAGCCAGTCTCCAGACCTTAATCCCATAGAAAATCTGTGTAGGGAGCTGAAGGTTCGAGTTACCAAACGTCAGCCTCGAAGCCTTAATGACTTCGAGAAGATCTGCAAAGAGGAGTGGGACAAAATCCCTCCTGAGATGTGTGCAAACCTGGTGGCCAACTACAAGAAACGTCTGACCTCTGTGATTGCCAACAAGAGTTTTGCCACCAAGTACTAAGTCATGTTTTGCAGAGGGGTCAAATACTTATTTCCCTCATTAAAATGCAAATCAATTGATAAAATTTCTGACATGCGTCTTTCTAGATTTTTTTGTTGTTATTCTGTCTCTCACTGTTCAAATAAACCTACCATTAAAATTATAGACTGATCATGTCATTGTCAGTGGGCAAACGTACAAAATCAGCAGAGGATCAAATACTTTTTTCCCTCACTGTAGCTTTATCTTGTATGAAGAAGGCAACGTGCTAGGCTACTGCTACAAAAGCACACACGGGAACCAGTGACTGTCTCCAGTCAAGACAATATGCCTGCATGCCATAGGAAAATAATATTTTCTCTCCTCTCCTTCATTTCGACCATCTTTAATTAGCCTACTCTACTTTCCTCCATAGTGCACGACATTGGCCGCTATACAGTCCCCATCTGTGTCCTGCTTTAACGGGAAATACGCTTCCACACAACATTCTTGCAGGAAAGTTTGCGAGTTGTCCCATTAATTCTACTGACTGTGCAGCGAACCTTAATAGCATAACCTCAAAAGCCCGCAAGCGATTTCAAAGCAAGATACGGTTACATTGAAACGTACTACCATGTTTTATGTAACCTAGAGTTACCTTCTTTGTTTCTTTCCCCATGAAATCTCAGTTCGGAGTTTTTCCTGAACAAAAACATATGTTCTCCCGAAGCATTCCTTCTTCTCGTTTAGTCCCTGTGTCTTTCTCTCTTTCTGAGTTTGTCTTGAGTTTGCTGCTACCTAACAATGCGATACCTCCCTAAAATTCATCCGAAAACTGCAGAGGGTAACGGTAGGCAGGATGTGGGCTATTTAATGGATTTTTTGGAGAATTTACCACGCAAATGCCCAGTTCCGCATATTGGGGAGGTCGGATATCAGAGCGCTCGGTGGTGTCCACATACAATCAGCTTGTTGCCAAAAATCCACGTCCTGCGGCAATAATACCAGCTATATTTGGCCACCGCTTATCTTGTACTGTAACGTAGGCTATGTAAAAAAAAAAGTTATAATAGAGACCTTCATCATCAGTTCAAAGCAGCCGTCAGAGGGAAAAGATAGTTTGGACAGGAAATATTTATGTCGTTAGGGTATCCACCCAAAATTGCGGGGACTGTCTGCAATTAGGCTCCATCTATTCTACATTGTAACAATCTAGATTATAATCTTAGTGTTGATGTAACCAACCTGACCACATACATGAACGAGCCACATTAACATTATGCAGTCTAATTTGAAAGGAACTCGACGACTGCTGGGCCTAGGCTCCTTGAAACGTAGATTTGTAACATAGATGATGATTGAAATGTTTAATGGTATTGTTGCCTTCAACGCCACAATAATCAGCTTCTTAGTCATTCAAAACCACCACCAGCATCAGTAACCTCACGCACTTATAATCAAATGAGTAGGTCTACGGTAACATTAACACAATAATGAGATTACTGTCAGATTAATATAATAGTTCCATTAAAACGAGGGGCGCAACTTTCAGAAGGAAGCAGGCGGGCAAGCCGTTTAATTCTGCAACTAGCGGTTTCTAAAGCCAGTGTAGCATGTTGAATTTGTTTTCATTCTATGAATTTCGCTGCTATCTACATCGCTCACAAGTCGCACAGGACTCTTTAGAAGGGACTGTGACAAAACCGCACATAATGACTGGGGAAAATAAATTGATTTTCTGTTGTAAGAAATATGATATACACAATGATTGCCTGATGATCTTCCTTTCCTGAACTTTCCAATACTTGTCTGATGCATTTCAATCACTTCAAATCATAGTTAATTTAGACTCAAATTTGGCATTACCTGATTTGACATATCTTTGCGTTATAAGGCCAGATTCAAAAGTTTCATAAAATAATTTTTGTACACATTTGTTTCGGATTCCCCCAAGTGTCCTAATATAGAGAATAATATGTTATTGTCACGAGATGGGTTGGTAGATAAGTGGGTGGCGGGGCTGGTGTGATCAGGCGCACCTCCAGGGAGTTAGCTAATCAGACAGGTAGCTGTGAATTGGCTGTAATTTCCTTTAAAAGCCCTTTGTTTTTTGGTGTTCAGGGCTGGGAGTTGAGCGGAAAATGTCTCTCCATGGGGCTCGGTCCACGATGCAAGTGGTGATGTCTTGTGCGCAGCACCAGAGTGTGATTGTAGTGCCGTTTACCATATTTTTATAGTGCCATATCAGAATAATGCAGTGTGTCACTTTTGCATGTCCGATATTTACCTGAGAGGAGGGCAGGGGTAACCTACCTACCTATGTACCTGAGGCGAGTCTATCGACACAAGTCCGGGAAATCGTGCAGTCTGCTGTGGGAGGTGGGGAAAAGGGGTCTGATCCATGTTTAACCCATTCATTTATAATAACTTACCTGCCCTGGTCTTCTGTGTTGGTTGTGTGCTGGATAACATTATATCCTGTTGGTGGAGTAAAAAGGGTTCACACTAAACTGTGACATCACTATCTTAAAACAAATGTATGTTAATAAGGTATTCATATAACGTAGAAAACGCTTAGTTTTCAGAGGAATGCACTGTACTTCAGCATTGTAATGGTCTGCCACATCTGCCTCTGGCATTCACCATCCCTAAAATAGTGATTATCTATCAGAGCCCTAATAAAGGTGCTTGTCAAACCTGATAGACAAATGTCATCACAAAATGCAGCCTAAATCACATGAATTGGCCAAGAACTCCTCCTTCAGGTAAAGGCTTATGTAACTCCTGTTCTGAGCACATCTTCTGATCATATGCTAAGGGTATGAAACTACAGTATATGAGCTAACCTAACCCCCCCAAAAAATACAATGGATAGGGGCAAGCTCACCATGTTCAGAATTGCATGAACAAATCAACTCAAAGACTTGGTTTGAAGTTACTTCGAGGTGATTTGACCACAACTTTTGAAAATCATGAGCTTACCCCCTATCACTCCCATAGTGTTTTTGGCTAGTTCACTCAAGTTGGCAGATGCTTTTGAAACAAATCCGAACAATGGACGACTCTCTCCTGACCCCATAGATTACATAAATGACAAAAGAGTCTGTAAGTGAAGATATCCTTTTACTATATATTCATAGAAACTTGAAATATTTACCCATAGATGGGTAAATGACAAAAGAGTCTGTAAGTGAAGATATCCTTTTACTATATATTCATAGAAACTTGAAATATTTAATGACTAAGTTTGATGTTTTATATAGAGGAATTCATTAAAAAACTAAAGTGAAGAATGTGTACTTAGCAACACAATATTGATGATTGAATTACCTTTGCTCTAGTTCAGTCTTTTATCAATCACTTAAACAAGTTTAATTATCTCTTACCTAGCTTGATAACTGTGGCCCTTTTTGCTTAGTTTTGCTCTTCTAAAATAAACAGGTTAGAATGGTCATGTTAAATTGTGTAGAAATGCAAGAAATTAGCTATGGGTGGCAAAAAAAAAATCTGGGGGAGGACCCCCAGATCCCCGCAAGGTTCTGACCCTCCCACATGTTAAATCAAAGTTGTGCCTTTGATTTAAAAAATAAATAAACGTTTACATGCTTTGCAAGAACATTATCCCTAATAATCCTGTTTACATGGACACATCTGAAATCAGGCTACCTGATGGCACTCTAATAAATGTAGAAAATCGCCAATATACCACAGCGACCATGTTATTTTCGGGAAGCATATTTGATTCTGGCATTGGACATATAAAGTTTGAATGTGAAAACTACTTCGCATACATTCAATTGTTCCGAAATCACTCGCGCTAAAGAGCGAGGCTCGCTCGGCTGGAATGTGCTTATCCTGCCGCAAACTTTAGACCATGCGTATGCACCGTTTCTAGTGGTAAAAGTATTTTCTTGCAAGAAGGCAAAAGTAGCCTTGTGCAAATAGGGAATACAGGATGACTTACCGTGCGCATCTCTCATTTCATTGGGCCTATTAGATAGGCTATAATAATTTCAAGTTTTTGCTCTATGCATCCGAACGGGAGGTTTATAACATACAGAACATTAGAATTTAACAGCTGAACAGACAGTTGATATTTTGCAGTGTGTAGGCTATGTTGTGGAACATCGTCCTTGTCCTCATTAAAAATGAAGCACTTTCAGAGTTTTGTAGAGTAAAGACATACTTTATTACACAAGCAATAGAGCGGTGCTGGTCTGCAGAGCAACTACTTTTCTATCCTTACTCGCGATAGAGTGGTTAACTGCGATTAACTGTGGTTAACTGAACAATCTCAAATAGCTACCACTGTAAGTAGGCCTACGCCCTACTGTAGTTTTTTACTTATTTTTATTCAGAGTAGACAATGTTTGAGAATTCGCTGGCAGTGCAGCATATGTAGGTTAGGGAGAAAGTAAACGCAAACCATTATTGAATTCAAACGATCTGTTTACAGGCCCACAACAATTTGCAAATGTTTTTGTGTTTCAGAAACAATTGCTACAGCAAATGTCACTGCAAAAAAACAACATTCTGCCAACACCTCAATAGACATTTGATCAAGTTCGCCATTGATATTTCCTTTAGATATACCGTCTTGGCTTAATTCCAATACTTCCAAAGTATACAGCAAATAAGAATGATGGGCGTTAATCAGGCAGAGTTATAATGCTCGTTCACGCGCTCACAGTTTTACGACAGGTCTGATTTATAACGGGAAACATGCGTATGTATGGCGTGAGCCATATTGATCAATCTTAATATTTTTGTGGGTGCACAGGCCTATTCTATCTCACGCTATCTAGCCGGATGACTTAGCAGATGTTGCAGATTTTGTAACTTCATCATTGCCCTTAAAAGGAAAGTTGTCTTGCACATCAAAAACAG